>NC_141252.1:9623183-9733183 GCF_054856555.1 Leptonotus elevatus
TCAATCCGTACAACACAACAAACAGGAATCAATGTTCGGGACCATCTTGTTTTCAACGGGGTTACACCCTGACCCTATTCCAGCTGACATAGGGCAAGAAGCAGCTTGCACTCTGGACTGATCGCAGGTCAGTCACAGGGCAGTTCTGCTATAATTCACGGGGATTGTCAGGCGGTCTGGCTGTGCACTCGTCACATTTTGCAAGCCTTACCCCAAATAATGGCTTCTGCTTCACTGCTGGTAGTGACAGGCGTATTTTAAAACAGGATTTTGTTTTGACACATTAGCCTTCTACATCATTGGACAAACTCAATAAATGCATATGTTATTTGAGACTATGGAAGAACAACAAGAAAGGTGGACATGTATTTGGAAAGAGAAGCAAGGTGATGAAGGTGGGTGTGCCATATTTATAGACGCGCTGATGTTATCAGTAATAGATAAGACATTGCAGGCTACCTACCACCAAAGCAAATAAAGGACATTTTGTCTGAAATGAGGTGATGTCCATTCTTTAGCTTATCACGGGAAAATACAAATTGGAGTTGAAGAGGACTCTAGTACACTAACTAGAGATGAGCATTTGATTATGGTAAATGTCCTCAATTTAAACTCACAACTCCTGTTTGGTTGTACTGTAATATTAAGTTGTGCCGTAGCCGAGCTGTAGCTCAATTTCCCGTAGTTGACGTTGGGATTTCAGTGCCTTTGCTGGTTGCAGTGAATCAGTCCCCTTCAATTTGCTTCAATGCATGATTAATCAACAAAAATGTTACCAAAAAAAACCCCTCTTATTTTGCCCTAGTGGTAATTAATTGAATTTGCATTTACTGCTTAGAAATTGCTTCTTCAATGAGTCCTACATTGCCTTGCTCCACAGCAAATCGGTCGGTGTTAAATTTCCAGTGTTATATGCAGTAAGCAGTGTTATTTTAACACTGTTAGGATAAAAAGTTACACTGTCAGAGTACATTTCCTTGAGTGTTGGGGTGGATGTTGGGTGTAACCTGAATAGTACTACCTTGAGTGTTAGACCACACCCTCATTTCCGGTGAAAGAGAAACTTTCCAATTTTCCAACTTTTTAATAGGGGAGGCGTGGCTCGGTGATAGAGTCGATCCCAGGCCAGTGTTAAAACACTGTATCCTGAGCAAGATGATCAACCACCAGTAGCCCCTGACGCAGTGTTATCAGTAGTCAAAATGTGAAGTGCGTTGAGGGCCTTGTAGGGAAGGAAAAATGCTAAGTAAGTGAAATACAATTTACCAGAGTTAAGTGTAGTTTGGCAGAATTAAATGTTAACTTTCAACATTACTCAGTGGTTACCAGAGTAGCTTTTTAACTCTACACAGTGTCGGAGTAACACTGGCTAAGTGTGAAAAAAGTAACACTTTGAAAAGTGTCAGATTTACACTCATTGGTGTGGACACATGTAAACACTTTTCTAGTGTTAGATTTAACACTCTCAGTTTTAATCTAACACTGGCGATTTTGCTGTGTATCTCAGTGGGTGGTCAGTCGTGACTTCGTAGAGTTGCCTAGAGTGAGCATGCAAGACATAGAGCATGCAAACTCCCCAAAGACCCAAACTGAAACTAAATCCTTCTTGCTGTGTGGGTATACGAGAGACAACATTGAATGCAAATTCAAACACTCCACTGAAATGAGTGGCTTTAGTACAAATGCTTTCCAACATTGACCTTGAAAATCCCTGTTAGCGTAACCTCACACTTGTCCCCAGAGACATTGAGCAAGTGCAAACAACATGGATAACTGTCATATATGTGACACCCCGGTCAGATGCTCTGCCTCAGGCGTCGCCGTGCACTTAAGGTAATGGAGATATTTTGTCTTTGTTTTGCTTTATTTTCCCTGAAAACACGTCATACCCCCAAACACAATATTCCTGCACCGCGCTGTGAACGATACCTGAACTGATCGTGAACCCGACGCTCTCCGCCTTGCCGACTGATGATGTCCTCTGTAGGGAAAATCACTCTAAGAAGTTTACTTTGCGCTAATCTCATAAATGCCCTCCACCTCCCCTGTCTCCGCATGATGCAGGCACACAATAAACCACTTACATAAACCTCTCCTTTGAGACAAGCCTGGAAAAAAAACAGCTGACATATTCAAAGTTTCTGTCTGCCTCTCGCTCTCGATGCCTGTGATTTCCACCAGGAATTCTTTATTTGGATCTTTTATTACACGTGCTGTCCCAAAGACGTGAAGGGCAATTTTAATACGTGGATTGTCTACAGTCCTGTAGCGTGTGAAACAGGGCTGGGAAAACATTGACATTTAATGAGCTTGAATGCATTTAACTGCGCCATTTTATTATGCGATCAATATAAGATGGCATCCGACTCAAAGAGGTGAGTCAGATCGACAACGGTGAATCAAGGATGCTTTGCATTCCACTTTTTGCAAAGTTTACGATGTGATTTTAATTTTCCCTTGCATGCCTGCGGAGTCATACCACTCGGAATTAGCAATTTGTCTTTTAATCTGTAAATTTCTTTCTTTACATTACATACACGAATTGCACAAACTGAATGCTGAATGGAGAACATCTGCCCTAATTATAACTCATTGTGCCACTAGAGGGCATTTGAAACTCAAATCCAAGCCCCAAATCATGTTTGAGAATTGCCACATAAAGGTTTGATAACATTGGCACCATTTGTCAACATGGATAAGAAGTAGTGGCTTTCTAATGATGTTTTCTCAATGCTCAATAGAGGGCGGCTACTGGCACAATGGGAGACCGAGCAGCATCCAACAGGACCAGCTGAGACAAGCCTGCCAAACGTGACAGCTGAAGCTACTGAGGTGCAAATGGCCCCATTGAAGTTGTTCAACCCTCGGGCTCGGGTCCTGTGGCTCTGTGACAACCACACAATCTGGAAGCGGAATGGTAACGACGCAGAATCCTCAATGCAACCGTAACTGCATGAACGAGATTTTACAACTGAACACGGCCACGGTACGAGAGAACATTCCAGCAAGCTGTTCGAAATTCAGTGTTTTACAAATGTGGTCTGGAGTAACAGTATGTGTTGTGCATAGAAACAGTACTTATCTCATTCAACACTTTTTGCACACCTGCATTAGCGTGCAACATGCTAGCAACAAGAATAGAGTGACCAGATTTTCTAAATTAAAAACCGCGATGCTATAATTATGCTAAAAATCAACTATACAACAAATTCTCATTAGGAGCAAATGTAATGGCTAGTCAATTTGTTAACTGGTGGTTGTGTTATTACTTCAGCTAATGCTAAATGCTATCTTGGTTGACAGTTTAACAGTGTTAAACAATGACTCGCCATTATCCAAACCTTTTTGCTCAGTCCGGGCAGCTATTGGAAACTGGCTAGTAGGTCCACATTTCCCATGATTCTTAAATGGAAGCAGGAAGTAGTTCTAGTTCTGATTTGAAGAAAACACGCCTGCTCACACAAGTCTGAATGTGAAAGTAAATAGGACGGAATTATTCATTTTTAATTCATTCATTCACTCCCAGTCATTTCCATTAAAGTAACCCCCTTCACTTTCTACTTTTACTGGATTTTGACTGATTTTGCAAGTCCCACAGAATATTGTGTTCTATTGCTATAAAAAAAAACATAAAGCCTTCCAAAAGAAAAATAAGAGAGTCTTCTTTCATCAGGAAAAAAAGTATATGTTTATCTGTTTCAGTTTTGCAGCAATTAGCAATAGAAATTAGCTAGGTTTCATCATTATTCACGTTCTTGTTGAAAACACTGGCAAAAAGAGCTTGTTGCAACACGGCCCTGATTGATCTCTTATACTCTGCTGATCTCTTATACTCTGCTGCCACCTGCAGGCCATTTTTTTGTGATAACTACCATTGCTTTAAGCCACCTCTTCACATCAAAGCCTTCTGTATGCTCTTGCATAAAAAAACATTAAAAAACAAACAAACATAAAGATATGTTTTTGGGAGTGAAGGACAACATATTAAAAAACATATTTACATGTTTTGTTTATTTGGTTTATAGTATGAATAGCTATTTCAACTTTTATGAACAGTCACAATCAAGGATTAGATTCCATATAGGAGAGGGATGGACATATGGATATATTTGAATAGGGCAACACTATAATGTTTGATTCAACACAAATTGCTAATAGCATCAGCCCCAGATGACTCTGAACGGTTATAAGAGGAACAACATGTTTGGACAAACCTTAAAAGCAAATGGGGACGTAAGAAAGTGCCGACCAGGAAGCCCCTTTTTCTGTTTTCTTTGGCATTTTAGAGCCAATTGTTGAAATTCTGAGTGCAACTCATGCACGTGAAAAACATGATATATAGCTTGAAACACATTCAGGTGCTTCTTCCTCCAAATCAATGCAGAATCCATCAGTTAGACTCCAAGTCGTCACTATTATGTCTCAGCCACTTTAAATTCACCACAGGTATTTTGATTTGCATACCCTACATGCGAGCTACAAAATAGGAGACATAAAAGATGCTTCTTTTTCATTTTGTCACACAAGTTGCTAGCCTCTGGGAATTACTTCCCCAATTTCCACACGACACCGGGTACACCTGCACCTATGCTCTACTTGTCTTCTCAAGCAATGACTGTGTAGCCAATATTACACTTTTTGAAACGCTCGCAGGTCTTCACACGTTATTTTGTCATCGCTTTTATTCCCTTCGCCGCTACTCTGCAGGCACCATATGATGGGCCATCATACACCTCAGGAGAGCCATTCTCTCCCCGAATTGCATCATAATTGTCCCCCATTCTGCTTTTAATCACCAATGTGACAACACGCTGCATATGGGTAAGTGTGTGTGTGTGTGTGTTGCTGAGCTGATGGCCTTGTGGCTTCAAGGAGGAACCCGGGCAGATGTGTCCAATGGAGCAGAACTGCTTGAGCGTGCCTAGACTCAGACATTAATGTGAAGGCGACAAAACTTACACTGTGTGATTAGGAAAGTAAGGCCATATTTATTTATTTTTTAAAGGAAGGTTTGGAAACATGTGGAATGGCATTGATATCCTTCAAGGATGATGATGCAAAGTCTTTTTTGTGTAGTACCTCATTAAAGGTCAAGGGCCTTTTGATATTCAGCCTTGCCTTGTTACTCTTAAATCTCAATGAAGAAGACTATCTTTTGTGGCCTTCTACACTAAACTCCAAAACAAAAATGTCACTATCAAGGGACTTAATCAAAATTCTTTCTAGTGTTTTTAAGATGATAGAAGGTCAATCTAGTCAAAACCTTTCTTTGCTGTAAAATGGCTGAAAAATGTGTTTGTTTAAAAAATATATAAATCAAATCAAACATAAAACACATTATGTAAAACAGAAATCCTACACCCACATGATTCCGTGACCGTTCATCTTTTAGGCCTACGCTATATTGCAGATTTTTAAAAGTGATCATTCATTTATGGTTTTTGCAGTATACCAGCAAGTCTGAAGACAGTGAAGCTTTATAATGGGGTAGATGCCACCAACTTCCGACTTCCGGGTTTCACACATCAGCGTTGTTTCCGGCCACTGCTGACCACGTTCCAACACTCGCACACCCACCCCTGCGCCCCCCCAACCACGTGCTCCCGCCCATCTGCCCGCTCGTCGCAAACCGGAACCCGAAACAAAGCTGATGTGTGAAAACCAGGAAGTCGGAAGTCCCGCCTCCTCCGTGGCATATAGTCCATTCTGTAACTTCACCTACACCATCTATGGCGTTTTGGTTCAACATTTTGGTGTATAAATATACAGGGAGTCCTCAAGTTACGACGGAGTTCCGTTCCTACGCCGGCGATGTAACCCGAATTTCAACTTAAGTTGTTAGGCAACAAGTGGCGTAACTTGGGTGGGAGGTCCTCTTCCAATACTGCAATAGTGTGTGGGTTCGCTATGTCAGACCCCCGTGCAGTCTGCATTGATCGACCTCCTTCCCCGGACATTCAATGCAGCATGACCTCTTCAGCAAGCAGTCGGTAATTGATCCTTGTTGGACCGTTGCGGATCCCCCATGGCACACCCACTCTCCACTTACAGTATGTGTGTGTCTCTTCTTCCACTGTGCTCCTTAATGATCGCTCAATTGCATTTAAAGTGTAACCAATGGTCAAAGTCTCAACCTGTACGGACTACTTTAGGCTACATTGTGACGTCAAAGAACTAACACTACTTTTAGTACCGATCAAAGTATCCATCAATTAATTGTCAAAGTATTTCAATTTCTCAAAAACTAGAGCCAGAAACTATTAAAATATATTTGGCATTCAAAACAAAAAATATTGCTACCAGTACCAGTACTCAAATCTTGTTATTGTTATCTGTATTAAATTAGCTGTACTAGTTTAAATAGTTTAATCCATATGTAATGAGGATCTAATCCAGATTAGTTATTAGGCAAATATGAACACTACAGATGGATGAACAAAAATTCAGACATTGATTTATAGTTAGGATTTACACCGATCTGATTGACTGGCTCGAGATTGGCCAATATTTTGCTTATTTTTTTGCAAAATCGGTGATCGACTGTAATGTCATAATTTGCGTGATAGGTCAATGATGTCATTGCTTGGCACTTGACAATACAGCAAAAACAAGCTCGTTGTTCTGTGCTGCCATAGTTTTTAAGTGAGCCTGAAAGTGAATCAAACTTTAGGCTGTAGTCGCGTGTCTTGGGAGCAGAAAGCCTCCATGCCCTCGACCATCCAATCCTCCAATCACAAAGTAATAGCGTTCACAGGCATATATATATATATATTAGGGGGGGGTTGTGTATATATCTAATTTATTTGACTAGTAAAAAGACCCAAAACATTTTAATTTATGTCATTTAAAAGAACTACAAGAGAAGAAAGAACTAGCTACAATGTTTGTTAAATTTTCATCTCTTTAATTCAAAAGCAAAACTTGTACATGCATTTTTTTCATTTTCAGAATGAGATTTTGTATACGTGTAAACATTACATGTTATACATTTTTTTTAAGAAATTTTGGAGTTGAATTTATTATTTTTTCAAATACTTTCCAATTGCCGTCAATCCTACATGGATTTTAACTATGGCAGGGGTTGACTACAGAGTAAATACAAAAGTTGTTTAAATAGATATATTTCTCTCCATCTTGTGATCAGTTCAGTGATTGGTCACGGTCATAATTTTTTTTTAAACCCGCTGATCAGTGATCGGCCCGAAAACTCCGGATTGTGTAAAATCTATACAGTACATTACAATTCCTGTAGAATTTGGTTTTCTACATGACAAAAAAAGTCATGATCATGTATATTAAATAAGAGCATTTCCCAGCTGTGCGTCAAATAAAAACTTTAGCCAGCAAGTTTTTACATCCCCCAAAAAACCCACACATTAACTCACTGCTTACTTATCGGTATGCATGTCTGGACTCCCCACACATAAACAAACATATTGACACAATAAACTAACCCCCCATGCGCGTCTTTCAATCCGCATAGTACATACACACAAACACGCGCCCACACCAACTTCAGTTAGGGCAGTTGCAGTTCTTTTCAGCCTCAGTGGCGGCGTGTATCAGCAATTCAAAGTGCCGTCGGCTTTGCCGCTGCCAAATTACAAGCTCCATTTGCCAGCCTAATTAATGGCTCATCACATTCAGTGAAGTTTATTGCTGGAGCCCGAATGCACGCCAAACCAAACAGGATAGACCTCACAGATAAACGTAAACTTGGCCCGTGGAAGCCGACACCTTAAAAAAACAAACTTGTTTCAGGGAGTCTGTTTATATAACCCCCCCACTCTTCACCCAAACGCACCCCATCGACTGAAAAATCTTCGCAATTCTCCCACCCTTGTGTGTCTCTCCTCGCTCCACTGTCTCGTCTGACAGTTACTTGACTGTTTCACTCCATAGCTTCGATGGTGATGGTTGTTAGGGAGGTAAACGCAGACTCACAACCTATTCCTTTTGACCGCAATTCATGGTGTTTGTCAGCAGGTGCCCATGGGGTCAATACAGTTTGGAAGTGCTGGCTTAAATGAGAAATGTGAGGAAAGGACACACCAGTTTAGGAAACGCCATCCAGTCGGCTCTCTTTCTTAGCTTCTAATTCCAATTTTACATGTTGGAGCTACATTGGCTTCCTCTCAAGCAAAATGCCCGTGATGCTTTTGTTGCGTGTGACAGAAGTGTCAAAAGGTGTCCAAAGAAGACCTCTGTCAGGCTTGAACAAGCTTGCATAGTCTTGCATCACATCCGTAAGCTCATTGCCTCGTCCTTGGTTTCACAGCACAGAGGACACAATGAAAAGAAAGGGGAGACACAAATATTCTAGCTCTACAGAGTAGGACATAAAAATTCAATACATAGGTGGCCTTTAACAAGACAATTAACCCAAGACGACAAATTATTCATGATAAGAATCCTTAAAAGGCCTAATTTTTATCGCTACTTGAGTACTTTTATTAACTGAGTACTTACTCAAGTAATTATTTGGAGGACTACTTTTTAAAATTTTACTTGAGTTATAAAAGCTAGATGTTCCATTCAAAAAATAATCAGGTTACTCACAAGTTACTCATTACTTGAGTCCTTTTATTCACTGAGTACTTATTTTAACTCAAGTAATTATTAAATAATTAAATAATTATTAAATATAATCATTTAAATATTTTTTTTTACTTATTCAACATTTGAGGTCTGATTTAAAAAAAAAAATCCTGTCAAGTTACTCACTACTTGAGTAGTTTTATTCACTGTGTAGTGTGTACTGTACTTATTCTACTCAAGTAATTATTTGGAGGACAACTTTTTACCTGAGTTATAAGACTAGATGTTCTATTCAACGTTCAAGGTCTGATTAAAAACGTAATAATAATCTAAAAGTAGACCTAGTTACTCACTAGGTCTACTTTTTTCTTTTACTTGAGTCATATTTTTTTCCTAACAGTGTTCTTGCCCACCTTTGCATTCAATAGCATGAGAAAGTGTTTAGAAACTTTAGACCATCCATCCATTTTCTTAACCGCTTATTCCTGCCATGGGCCACGGGGGTGCTGGAGCCTATCCCAGCCGGCTTCGGGCAGTAGGCGGGGTAAACCCTGAACTGGTTGCCAGCCAATCACAGGGCACACAGAGACGAGCAAACTATTCACACTCACAATCACACTCGGGACACCAAGGAAGGCCGAAGCCCGGACTCAATCTCGCGTCCTCAGCACTGGGAGGCGAACGTGCTAACCAGTCTCCACCATGCTGCCGGGTGTATATATATTTGACCTAATTCACCTGCGTATTATGCCTGCATTGAGAAAATTATTATTTGCTATAGGAAATTGTTTGTAAATCCGCAAAAAAAATGAAATCAGAGGGTGATCAGTGTGCTGGAACAGACTGTGTTCGCCTTGGAGGTTCCATGACATGAGTAACTTTCTCAGTGTACAAAGTTCCCCAAGCCAAGATGAAAACCTACTAAGACAGATAGATAGATTAAATGCGAGTGTTGAAAATGAGAAGCAATGGTTGCAGGCTACCCTTTTGCCTCCATCCCTTGGGAATGTTGTTTTGTTGTAGGTAGAATCAGTGTATCAATCAAGCTAAGTCTAAATGAGACACAGAGGGATGCATACATAGCGGTGTTGCTAATTGATCGATGGCTCGCATGAGGAATGGAAATAAGACTCTTGCTTCATTAACACAAAGCTGTGGAACTTTAACCTGAGATATTCAGAACGCAGCTCGAGAGCAACATTTAAAGTGAAATGAAAAAACAAAATCCTTTTTGCTGTGTCTGACTAGATGGCGCTATTCCTTCTTCTGTTCTTCACCAAATGGAAGCCCATTGTAATGCCTTACATATCTTAGAAGTCGGCCACATAGAAATAAAACTTTACAAAAGCACATGTCATATTGTCCTCGGGGGGTGGCCATTAGTAGAAAAGAACTGGACTGGGTTTAACTTGTCAGGCGGCTTCAAAGAAGACTGTGTGGGCCTCTCGGAAGCCTCACCGTCTGATGGAGAATTATCGATTGTGTGTTCAGATATCTTGAGGCGCTGGTGTGTAACACTGGGGCTTAAATTCAGCCCTGATGCACAGCCCATGCATAATTTATGGGGTTCCCATCAAAAGGTAGAAGCAATGCAAACTAAAGAGGTCTCAAGAAGCTTTTTTTTGTTGTTGGTGGTGAATGTTTTCACACATCAACAAGCTGGAAGCTTGGTATGATTTTACACAGGTTGGCCAGAATGTGAGAGAGAGGGAGTGAAGCAGGACTGACTATTGGCACTGGCTTTTGTAACAATTAAACATTTAAAAAAAAAAGTATTTAATTGATTTCTTGCCAATTTATTCATGGGATTTTAAATGGCCTGGTGCTCTCTCCACTTTTTTCTCACTATATATATATATATATATATATATATATATATATATATATATATATATATAGTACCCCGCCTACTGCCCGAAGCCAGCTGGAATAGACTCCAGCGACCCCCGCGACCCTTGTGAGGACATGGATGAATATATATATATATATTATCCATGTAGAATAACAGCAAACACTACCAGAAATTGTCATTATGGCTTTACTTTGGTCCTCAAATTTGCCTCTTGCATGTAAAAGCAGCATGTTTCAGGTGAATAATGACAGCACCATTCACATATTGATCTGTCTGTTTCTATTGACCAGTGCTGCTCTGGGCTATGCTTTTGCACATACTAAAGACATTTATTCAGACTGAGCGACATTTGCTTGTAAATGCGGAACACATATCAGAAAATACTTAATCGAGGTGTCACACCAAAAGACTAACACAGTCTGCTTAAAGGAATAGAACAAAAAAATGACATGTTCATGTTTTTTGTTGGCCATAGTGCACGTAAACATTCACAGGCCAAATCTTTTTTATTTTTTTTTATTTTGTAACCACTGTGGTCCGCGATCCTCACTCATGTTTACATTCAACCTGGGATCCCATCAAGGAGTCGAGGAGGGACATATGTTTGGAGAAATGGGACGTTCAACCCTTGATATAGTCATTTTAAATGTCAATCCATCAGCAAAATGGGACATCTGTCATTGACGGATTGGCAAATTTATTGACGGATTGACGATTACATTGACGGACGAATATCCCCTTCCGGCAATGCTTAGTTTGTCAATTTTGGTTTTCGAATATTGACGGAATACCCACCTCTGGTCATTTCATTTCACCACCCGCCCCTGACACACCTTACTCACAGTGCATAATTATAGTGACTTAAAATATGATATGCACCCCCACTGGTCTATACACGTCATTTTGATTAATATTGCATTTGTGGAATCTGCGTTACAAGCAGCAATATTATCCATCTCTGGGGGCGGCCATTTTGCCATTTTCTTGTCGACTGGAAATGACATCACAGGGCAAAGGTAACCACCAATCACGAATTGAATTTATCACGGCTCAGCTTGCAAACGTCACAAACGCAGAAAACAGGTGAAGCGTGATTGGTCGTTAACTGAGCCCTAAGCAACTGTGATGTCATTTTAAGTTGACAGCAGGTGACAAAATGGCCACCCCCTGTGATGAATAAAAACAAGTGGATTTTGCTGCTTCATTCATATCCCAAAAATGCAATCTTAATTAGAATACCATGTGTAGAGTAGTGGGGGTGCATAGAACTTTTTTTTTTTTAAAAATTGGCTTTAACTTCTTTCATTTATTTTGCACAGCAAACCAACCTAACAGTGTATGTAAAAATACGTTGCAATCAATGACGTCATTGATCGATCGGGCACAAATAACATCTGCCTCCAAGTTAAATTATAACGTATTCCATAATTTACGCTATATTTCTGCAGTGCGTTGGCTGGCGCAATTGACCTTACAGTTTTTGCATAATCTGGACGGGTGAAAACATAATTATATATGTATGTATATATTTGCATTTTTATTCCACATCAGTGCACAATTATTTGCATTTCCGACTTGACACTTTGCAACAGCATCTGACAGCTTTCAGGCTCCTTGTGCAACGCAGTCCTTAATTTCTGAATAAAGGCCTTTAGAATTGGACTGCACACAATCAAAATGCGGCACACAGGACAGAGCTGTGAAGTGAAAGACAACCCAGACGGGAGAAGGAAATCTTCCTTCGTACAAATATCATATGCTAGAACGAGTTGAAATGATATTTTTCATCCTTATTCTCGTCTTTTGTACTTGCCACTTGTTATGCCCTCCTATGCTTCTGGCGCAGCGGGACGTTGTGTTTCGACAGTGCTCGTCCTCATTACTGGCAGGCGAGCGCCTGAGAGATGAGCTGCATCCTGACACCCGGAGCTGGTTCTCACCTCCATTAACAGCGGCACGGGGTCACCATCATGTGATTACAGGAGGGCATGAATAAGGAGCGGAAGGAAATGTTGGGAAACAAGAGGGGACGGAAGGAAGTATAAAAAGTGTGTGTTGGGGGGTTGATATAAGTGGACAGGGGGTGCAGCAACACGTGTGATGTGCATAAGCTTGCGGCCGTCATGTCTAATAACGGCGGTCATTGGCACGTCGCTCAGTCAACGTGCCTGACTTTGATCAATACCACCTGATGAGGTGTCTGACTTCTCTGTGATGTGCATCAAAATGGAATATGTTTTTCCGGCCTATTCAATCGATGGGACGAGTGTGAAACTAATTGGGCAAAATTGCCGGGGCATTTATTGATTAATCATGCAGAAAAACGAGGCAAACGTATCAGAAGACGGAGCCTCGGCGTGTGCGGGCGGCGACACAGTGTGTTTTGATTGGCCAGATGAATCGATATTGGGCGCGCGAAAAGTTGAAAGGTGCGTGAAATGTCTAACGGAGTAGCAGAGCCACAGAAAGTGGAATAACAGACTGGTGTCAATTCTCAATGCCAGTTTTGAGCTTTTGTGGATGATGGAATTCTTTGCATTATAGAATGTTAACTTCCTCTTCCTATTCACACTTTCAAAACCTAGTCAGGCAGCATGTCTTATGGATTTCTCTAGCTCTTCTTCTTCTTCTTTTTTTAGATTGGGAAATGATTTGCACTTGTTGGATGTCACAGTGGCGTCCCCTAAGAGACAGGAATGTCTTGGCAATAGTCTCTCCTCAGTACTGTGGAACCCTTGGGAAGAGTTGAATCAGGCTACTTTATTATTTTAGTTCCACTGTATCATATATGCAGACACAAAAGCCAGTCCCCCTATGTTGATATAAATGGAAATTAGCGGAAGGGGTAGTGTGAGGGTGTTTCCACATATAGAAACATCCTTTCTCTGCCCTCAGAACACGCAGTGTAATGTACAAACTTCGTAAAAAGGGCAAGACAATGAACGACAACATGAATCACAGTCCCATTATTTCATCAATCTATATGGGAATGTGCAAAGGTGGCTTATTAGTCAGAAATGTCACCGGCACATCTGGCAATTTGGTAACGGAGAATAAACTGCACTCGGCCTAAAAATGGACGTATCTTAATTCAAGTCTAGTTTAGCGTATTTGTGAATTCGGTAGATGTGATATACCCCTCTGGGTTTTTCGGGTGTTTCGAGCTGACACATTTCCTGGCGCATCCCTAATTTGTTGACAAAAAGTAGACGAGACGTTAGACTCGGTAAAACCAGGTCTATCTAGTGGCGCAGGTGGTGAACGCGATTTTGGTGGATTTGATCGAGGCGCAGGCAGACAGATTTGGTGTGCCAGACGTATGTGGTGAATGTCATCATATTTCATTCATGTAACCCAGTTAAAATACTGCAATATATTCAAGTCAATAAAAGTTAATAAGTGCATCATTTAATAAATATAAATTGTGTTAACAGTTGCAATTCCTTGATTAGCAATAAAGTTATGTCAATATTAGCATGTTGAAAATTGGGTAATGTTATTAAATAGCAAATAAGGTTTTTGTTTTTTGATAAAAATGAAAATGTATAAAAAAAATATATAAATAAAAAAAAGAAAAAAAAAGAGAGAGAGCAATGATGAAGACATGTCAAATTGGTAAAATTACCGAATGAACTGAGCTCTCCGGAAAAAAAAAGAAAAAAAGAAAAACAATTTGCAAATAAGGTTTTTTGTTTTTTGATCATTTCTGTTAAAATGTGTTTTTTATAAAAGCACGTCAAAAAAGCCCCCCCCTCCCCCCCAAAAAAAAGATATACTTTATTTGTTATTATATTCCTTGTAGAAGAAAGAACTGAAGAAAGAACTCAGGTTAGCCACCTCTCATTATAGTCACACCAGCTATAGGCAAGGCATTACAATTTATAAACATGGCAACGGCGCGGAACAATCCCTCCGAAGCATTACAGAAATTAATTCATTGAACGAATTATTAACATTATAATAGGTCTTCCCCTTATAATGTGATGGTCCAGTCAAGAGGTAGGAGACAGTCAGACCAATGGATGGGAAGGAGGCTACCACAAAGCTGGAATTTTTGTTCTTGTTTTTCCCTTCCAAACATGGAGATGGAACAATTTCCATGTATAAAGCATGATGAAATGAGTTGCAAGCAGCCGGCGTGTGATGGCCACTGAAGAGGAGGAAGACAATATAGCATGATTTAAAAAAGGAGAGGGGAACTCGGCATCCGTGCCTCCAGAGGTCAACGCGGTGTCAGGATGGAAGAACACTTAGTGACTCGCGCACACACAATTTACTTAAGGAGATGTGAACACTCTGGTGGCTACTGGGAGGCGGTTTGATAAGCACCCCAGATCATATGTTGACCTCTGGGCGGCCTCACATTGTTGCTGATTGCCGGATGGAGTCAGCAGGGAGGCTGGCGGTCTGGCTCGCACAGCTCCTGGGCTCGCGGTGTCTGTCAGTGCAGAGTCTCAAGGCCACGCTATTCTGAGTGGAAGTCCACCGGGTCTCGTTGTTTTGACCCGCTGCAATCCTGTTTACATACTAATGAGAGGTTTGGTTGGTCTTCACGCGGCACAAGAGCTGAACGCCACGTACGCTTCCGCTCACTTGCCTGGAAGTCAGGTTGGAGTCCTGTAATCCATAAAAACACTTGGGATACATATCGTGAATTCAAAATGGTCAAGTCAAGAATTGCTTATGGAAATAAAAGGCTAAAGTTGATTCAAATCAATAGACTTTAGCTGCTTGTTAGGAGTTTAGCTGTTGAGCCAAAGGGAACTGTCATAAATTACCCAGGTCCAAAATCAATGGCTCCAGCTTGTTTTGACTCAACTTTATAGAATGCATATGTTGAAACTCGACAAAACTTCAACTTGTTTGTGCATCCTATTACAACTAATGACATCATTTGTACTCTGTGCCAGCACAGGAGGAGAAATGGCTCAGTGCGTAGCAAAACGGGAACCAGGGTGTGTGATTTAACAAACACAACAAATTTGCCCATGTAGTCTCGGATAAATAAAGTGCCTTTATTGGCGATTATAAACAACTATTTTGTATTCTACAGCTTGCATGCTAACAATTTTGGTCACGATAGGAAACAGGACTGCTCTGAAACACACATCACTTTAATTATGTCTGGTGCTGCTCAAACAAACAAACAAACAGGACACCCATAGGTTGTGTGTTCAGAGGCAATTAGGGTAGAGTTAGCATGTCTTACAGTCCAGAAGTTCTGAGTTCGACATTTTGCTCAGTCTCTCCTAAAGCCTAAAGTTGACAAAATGTCTAAACCAGGGATGGGCAATTTAAATGCTAGAGGTGGCCACGATTTTTCATCAAGAACCACACACTTTAATGACGAAAACACTGTTTATATGGACAAAATACTTACTACTATATGTCATTTTTGATTATACATTTTTCAAAGACCCACTGTCCAAAACCAACAACAAAAGATTTGAAGTGTAAAATAATCACATACTGTATTTTTTTTTTTCCTGCGCAAAGGGCTCGTTTGCATAAAAATGACCACTCAAGAAAGGCACATAACTACTGAACAACAAACCAACATTAAGAATTAATTTGGTACTTTTTTGTTTTCTCAAAAATCTATTTACTCAAAATGTTAATATTATTGAAGGACAACTTTGGTTTTGTATATCCTTCAAATCCACCCAAAAATTATTATGCCTTCTCTCGTGGTATAGGGCAGTATAAGAACCACTGTGAGCACGACTAATACATGTCTGCCATCTAGTGGTGAATGGTGATATTACAACTTAAAACTACAGTCATACTGCATATTCGCAGTTCAGTTTTGCTGAACCCCCCCCCCCCCCTCATTTTTTTTCAATGTATTTTTTTATTATTTTTATTTTTCCTGTTTTTCTTTGAGATTTTTATATTCAATCCACTACTTTTCATGCAAAACATGTATTGGAAGTTTGTCAGCATTAGTAGAATAATATTTTGTGTTTGTAAAAGCATTAAATAAAAAAAAATAAAAAAATTGGGAGGTGTTTTGGTGGGTGGGAGAATTAAATCAAAGGGCCACTAAGAGTTTGGTTGGGGGCTGCCGCGGGCTGCCAGTTGCCCATCACTGGTCTAAATTATGCATCAGTTAGATCATGAGTGTGAATGGTTGTTTGTCTATATATGCCCTATGGTGGAGTAGTGACCAGTCCAGGGTGTAACTCCACCTCTCGCCCAGTCAGCTGGATACGTTGCAGCTCACCCACTGACCTTAATAAATACAAACATAGATTTTGTGGCTGGTCAGCATATACAGTAATTGAAGTTGCAAAGCACATAATTTTTACATCACTAAAAACACTTTTTAGGTGAGTCATGAATATGTATTGTTCCAAGGTTGGGCGCAATCAGGCAGTGCAGCTTAATCCTGACGGCTGTGCGACATTGTTGGAGACTTAGGGCAATGCTCAAGTCACAGTGAGTGGCTCTGCCTCATGTTTGGCAGGTAAGCAGCCCCCTAAGACGGCTCCAGCAAATCTCTGAACACTGGCAACTCAAGTTTGCAAAGGGCAAGAGAGATGTAGACGGAGGAGAAAGAAAGGCGGACCCCCATTTACAACCTGTTTGGGATTTGGCTATCGCACCGTGACTAACACCCCTGCTGCAGCGTAGATGCTGCTGAATTTTAAGTCTGGCATACTTGCAGGAGGTACCCGCTTAGTAAGAGCACAGAACAAATGCCATCTGTTAAATAAACAAAACATATTCAACCATCTTTTCTTTTCTTTTTTCTTTTTCACTCAGAAGAAACTTCCCTGCACATTAAATGAATGCAAGCCATTCCGCCTCAACACCAGACGGCCAATTATGTTTTATTTTGCCACTAAAATGTTCGAGAAGTTGTGCAGGATATTGCCCATAATGTATACACACAAGCAGGCTGCCGCCACAGGACCTCTCTTTAAACGGGCCCCTTGGGGCCCTGAAGTGGGGAGGGAAAGGTACCACAGAGGAGGAGGCAACCACCTGCATGTGTCTGCTCATATTGCATGTGTGCCAATTACTCGGTGACAGACAGGCAGAGGATGCTGACAGGCCATTGCTGTTTGGCACATGTCACGCACAAATGCTTCGCACCGGGCTAAGAGATGAAGGTTCGGACTGACAGCTCGAATGGAGCGGGGCCAAGGAGGAAAAAACACAGGAGTCACGGTAGTGGGGAAAAAGCGGCGGGGTATTAATATTACATTCTTGTGTCTAAAGAGTGTGACAGGAGCATGACAAGAAGCATGTGAAAATTGCTCCAAAGTTTGCAGGAAGTGTTTGACTGTTAACTATTTATGTGGCAGACAGGACAAGGTGGGGATTTAAGTGTGCTTGCCTGAGGCGCTGCGGTACGGCTCTCTGTATGAGATTCTGATTTCATGTAAATGTGGGAATTGTCAAACAAGGAAGGAGGTGTCAAAAATGGGTACCCCCACCGCCCACACTCCAAACCAAAAATCCCCACCCCAATTATATTATTTTCAGGGCCCTCTGGAATTTGTCTTTTTTTTGTTTTTTTTGTGGTTGCTATTAAAAAAAATTCATTTTCAGGGCTTAACCAGAATACGGACTCTAAAAAATTCTAGCAATCATTTAATGCTAATTTTCCCTTCATCCATCCAACTGGTCATGAAAAAATACACTGGTAACATTTTTCCATTTACATATATGTATGGGTCTGAATATAAGATGCACACATCTGTGTTAAGTGTTCATTACACAAGTACAAAAGTTGAAAACAGTAATGTTGCTACATTAGTATTGATATGAAAAGTGAAGTGTTTATTACTTCCATTTTGCCTCCCCCACAACGTTATTGCTCTCTCCTATAGCGGCCATTGCTATTACATCGTCACCCTGTTAAAATAATTGTTATAAAATCTTTTTTTTTTGCCTAAATCATCTCGTCATGATGCTTTTTTTGTGTGTGTTTCCTGAATTTTTAAAAAAATAAATAAAAATAAATGACAGGTGATTATTTTAAGAAGGCATCGACATGTATATGGAAAATTATGCAAATTAGGCAAAGACGTCATTTAGCAACTTCTATTGTCTTTTAGGATAGCCAATAGCAACTTTCCTTACTGGGGAGTTTGGCAACACTACTATCGGTCTTTTGACTTGTCGTATTCTTAAACCTACAAACTAGACATGGGATGACAAGAAATTGCTGTGTCTTTACAAAGTATCATTGTCAACTCCTGGCCTGGCATGCATGTTACACGGCTGTAAGGATTGTTTGTGAATCCTTTTAAAAACACAAAGACAAAAACGTCACAATTTTTCTAGGTCATTGTCATGTAAATGCCGCTTTAGATGGACAGAACATTCGAGTGTTTGAGAATCGCCGGCGTCAGGTCCCTAGATTCAAAACAGTGACACACAAAAAGTGTCCTGAATGAAATGGAGTTCCCGAGTGAATCAAAATGGCGATTGGATGGAATAGAGTGGAGTGAATGGATAAGCGTTCTTTTCCTTGAGGACCTTCAATGTTCTGGTGTGTTTGCGTGTGTGTATGAGTGATGGACGTCTGTGGATGAATTCAAAGGAGGTCGTAGAAGAATGAGCGTCCCCCCTCCCCGGTGACACCGACCACCTCTGTCATAGATTTTTCCTATATGACATGATTACCAAACACACAGACGGGGCCCACCGCTGCACACTCCTACGTGACAAAAGAGCCCGGCTACTTGCTTTGTCTGCGTGTCAAGGATTCTCCCAGAAGCCTAGACGGGTTGCGTGACACCGTCACACTATCCATGGATCCCCCCGCAGGCCGCCTTGGGACAAGAAACTCATCATCGTCCCTCCCTATTTCTCCCAGGTGAACAACAGGGGAGCAGGAGGACGGGGCTTTATGCGCCGGTGATGAGGAGGAGAGGGTGGCAGAGTGGCAATAGACCTCAGGCCTGTTACGGAGATTGAGAAATCTGCCACAGCGGCCACTCAGACAAGCAGCACGGAGAGCTACTCAGACGGACAGCTCTGTCAGCGGTGATTACCCCGCTGCCATTCTGACATGGAGAGATTGGGGCCATATGAACGGCTCCGTCGCCCTAAGCGATGTTTCGGGGCAAGGGTTGGCGAGACGCGCCAGCCCGCTGCTTATGAGAGGTCATAATCAGATGTGAAAGCTGTCTTGAACGCTTACAGGCAGCATTGTGGCCCAAAGTGCCGCTTGCTGTAATATTGATGCCGTCTTTCACCGCCGTTGCATTAAGGGGACGGCGGGAGGAAATTGGAAACGCATTAGCACACCTGATAGCTCTGGATTTCAGGTTCAAGGATTGTGAACTCATTCCACTCGTGTCGAGGGATTCGGAATGTTAAACATGCAGCGGGATTAGCATCCCAGGAGGGGGTGGATGTGCGAAGGGAAGAATTGAAGGAATTGCCGCTGTTAAGCGCATAACGGGATAGTCGAGGCTTTGGCAAACATATCCTGTGGTGTTGACGAGATTGTATGAAAATAATAGCCTGTCACCAAAATAAAATAAATTCCTCAGTACTAGGGATAGACCGATAATCGGCCTGGCACCGATATTGGGCATTTTGATGAATATTGGTCAAATCTGACGGCCAATAAAGGGTAAGGCTAAAGCCATTTTAATCTCAGGAAACTATTTATTTAAATTTTCAGTTAACGTTATAAGAGATGCTGCTGACCCTGGGAACCTTTGAAACTTTTGTTTTTGTTCGACATTAAAACAAAGAAATGTGTTTCCAGTTTACATTTAACTTTTTAAGACGTACTGATAATCTTGAACATTTTTGTACATTGTCTAAGATTAAAAAAAAACAAAAAAACTTTTAACTTTGGAAAAATTGTTCAATAAATATGAATGCTTTAAGACATTACAACAAAGTCAAGATTGGCATTTGTATTAAAAAATGTTTTCCTATAAATGAATATCGGCTTCAAATATCGGTTATCGGCCTCCTTGGCTACTAATCATCGTATCGGCCCTGGAAAAAACATATCGGTCTATCTCTATTCCTCACAAATCAGCTCCGCATGTGGTTTTCACACCAAAATCTAAATGCATGGAACGTGTTTGTTTTTCCTGGTGTGTTTCCCAGGAGCCACTGCAGTGGGAACCATCCATTAATTTCCTGGCTGGTCAGTCGGAGTACTGTAATAGGTGTGAGGAAATGCTTGTGGAGCCGCCGATTTATTTGCCGCCACTCTCACTTCCTCCAATCTAGTGCTTCTTGATGGTTGCAGAGCTCACTTATAAAAAAAGGAGGCTGAAAATAGCAGATAGCACATCTCTGGATGAAAGGTGCCTCAAGGGTGGCTATCAGGACGGAGGCGCGCAAAGTATGCACCTCGCTCACATGCACATGCCAGCCCTCGGGGTCTCGGGGAGTGATGAGAGCTGACAGTGGTTTGTGTGCGATGACTACTTGTGTTTGTGATCCGCAGCCACAAATCTCCGGCGCCAGAAATAAGTGCCAAAAGATCGCCCCGAATCACAAAAGCGAGCGCTGTTTTTCTAAATCAACACACGAGGGACGACTCTAGAGAAACATGTTTTCCAAAATGAGGCGGGTTGTCAGTGGTCCATATCATGGAAATCCTCAACAATAGATCGCTAGAAATGATGTAAAGGTCTATATCTGGCTACATCTTTATCATGCATAATTAATGTGCGCATTAGGCACTAAACAACGGTAATGATTTCAAAGTGCTGACCAGTAAAATTCTACTTGCATTGAGGGTGTCAGCTGAAGGTCCCGGCGATGTAATTTGGAACACTTGCACTCGTGCACCTTTGCCCATCTTGCGTGCGAGATGCCACCGTAATGGGCCACCATATGCATAAATCATGAGACGGCTTCCCTCTTTTTAACATGACATGCAAACCACAGCAAAGTGTTCATATTTGGAATTATCGCGTGAATGTCAACGTGCACTTTTATGTCTCATTAATGCAACCTCAAGAATGTGTTTTGCACTGTAGCCAATATGACCCAAAAATCCTATCAATTAATGACAGCGCTCTCTCCAAGTCATAGAAGCAAATTCCTTGCGTAAAATACAAATCATTTCACATAGCTGGAAATGATAAATCCGTCCCTAAAATGATGCTTAAGATTCAAGTCAATGAGCAAACAAATTTCATTAATGGATTAAAAGCTAAAAATGGTTTGTTATCCAGCATTGAGCGGCAAAGAGGATTAGCCAGCAGGCACATTAGACTTATCACTGTATGTTAATGATAATGATTAGTAATCAGTAGCTCTCCTAAAAGCAGCAATAGGGAGTTTAAAAAAGAAAAGAAAAGAAGTAGAAACAAAATTAGATAAACTGGCTTTGAACGATTCGGAACACAATCAAGCCCAATTACTGATGGATGGATAAGCGAGACTTTGTGAAAACTTCATGAAGAGGTTGTGATTATATATATATATATATATATATATATATATATATATATATATATATATATATATATATATATATATATATATATATATATATATATATATTTCTCCTCCTCTTGGTACTCTTGATTTCAAGCTGCAGTGGAAATTTAATCACTTTCCATCGCACGAACCTTTATATTTAAACAAAGAGCACAATCTAGAGGAGAAAAAAATAAAGAAATATCGCAAATTCTTCATGAAGCTTCATTTTCCCATTACTACAAACATAAGGGATTGTTGAATGCTTCTGTGTCCAATAAAAAAGTATATATTGCCTTAAAAAAAGAAGTCAGTAATGTATTATAAATCTGGTATATTCCACCCCCTCCAATATATATATATAAATAACCCTGAAAACAGCAATGAATGAGAATCCTGGTAAAGAATAAAAATATAATTTAAAAACTAAAACTAATTTTGACTCAGGTACAAATTCCAATATTTGGAACTCAGTTTTGTTTTTTGCCACCTTACGTGGCAAAAGTGAAGGGGACGGATCGTGGTCTTTATGAAACAGCACCGTCCCCAGTGCCATCTGCACCCATGTTCACCAGGAAGCATTCAGTAGCATCCTGTTGTATCTGTGACTCTCCAGCTTGTTTAGGAGCGTTGCCCCTTGCTCCGGGTCGGACCCCAGTACAAACATTATATGACTGTTTGCTATACTTTCTCCAACAGCCAAGTTTTGCCCAGGATTCACACTCTGAACCAGCTGCTCTAAATATTTTAAGACATCTGGGAAATCAAATGTGTGGAAAAATCGCATAATATGCCTCCTTTAAGAGTTTCCACTATGACTAGAACATTATCTGTAAAATGTGAGACTTGTCTTCATTTGTGGAGCATTTTATTAGCGGTCTATTTATATTATCTCCACTATGGAAATGGATGCGCAAGTGCATATTTAAGTCCCTACATGTTGGCTGCTGTATCCCAAAATGTTTTTTTTTTTTTTTTGCTCATCTGTAGTAGCCGTAGCCTCCATGCAGCCTATTCCTAGTCCCTGCAGCTCCCCTGCCAAGGTTTTGTTTCTCTGGGCGAGTGGTCTCTGAGGGCTTCATTTAGAATGGCTGGTCACCCCTGCCTCAAATTCATGTTGGAGCACCGGGCCAATTCACATGGATTTGCTCTGGCATGTGCACTAGGCTGTGTCAAAGGTCTCAGAGAAACAAAGTGACACACATGTTAAGGCAATACACACGGATTCACAGCCGTGTGGTCACTTGCTTCACTGATGCTTTCTCCCTCTTGGTCTTTGTCCATCCCACAACAGGTAGTGATTCATAAATAAATCTGGCATGCTCATTCAAAATGGTTTGTGCAGGCTGACATTAATACTGATCCAATGGAGCCGAACTCTAATCCCATGCCTTCTTATGAAATCAGCAGCGTTGCCACAGTTTCCTTGAAAAAGTAACAGTTACTTTAATTTAAAAAGTAAACTTTCTTTAATGTATAATATTTGCTTAGTGACTTTAGTGAGTATTATGCTGCATTCGAGGAAGGTGGGAAGTTGGACTTTTCAGACTTCATAGTAGAAAGCATGCACGAGAACGCCCCTTTGGAGTCGGAAATCTGAGTTGCGAAGTTAAAAAAAAAAAAAAAAGAAGACCCCGACTTCACTGACCAGTTTAAAAATCAGACGTCACTCAAAAAACAAAAAAGACAAAACGTAATTTACACGATTATAAAGATATTCAAATTTTCATTCAATATAACATTAAGTTACTTATTCGTAATGCAACGCCATTTCAATTGACCGTGTTAACCAGAACCACAAGCAATTTATTCGAACCAGCCATCTTTGTTTACATTTTCCTTGAACGCTTTGAGGTCATGGAAAATCCAAGTGGGATATGTCTGACTTCCCACCTTCCTCGAATGCAGCATTACAATGTTAGGAACCAGGTGTTTTTCTATATTTTTTTACTTATTAGGTTTACGTTGCACCATATGTGAGAAGGGTGAGCTGTTCATTTAACTCATGTCAATTCTTTCTCACTGGTGCTTCTTGCAGGTGGTTAAATGCTACTACCTGTTAGCTTGCAATTACTAATGTTGCTAGCATATAGAAGTAAATAATATTTAGCATAGAAACTCACAATGATAATTACTTGACTGGAAATAATAACTCAGATTAGTTCGGCATCACTGGAAATCATCAGTGTTGGGAATAACAGCGTTCAGTAACATAAACGGACTAATCTAACTAATTATTCTCCCCATATTTGAAACACCGTTGTTATTGTATGTGAAATGCGTTGCATTACAATTTATGTTTCAAGGTTCGACGTAAGCTTACAAGACGTTGTGCTCTGAAAATGTCATTTGCGCACAGTTAGAGGCACTATTGTTATCAGACTTTGACACAATAAATGTGTCTCGACAGCTGAAATGTGGAGTGATTTATTTTGGAGGTGCCGCGTGACACGACATGGATTGGAGGTGGACCCAAATGCGATGAAGCAGCGAGGCAGCCGTGACTTTCAAGACGGATGTTTTTATAAAACAAAATTAAGGACACAAACAAAGTGCTGGCAGGGTAAGAAAACAAAGTTCAAAGAAACAAGCAAGGCGAAACGTGGGTGGAAACGACAGGGCAAAAACTCGACAGCATGACCGGAGGAATAATAACAATGAATCGACGCAGACAAAAGGGAAACGAGAGACTATATACACACACACAAACTAATGACATAACGAGACACACCTGGGCGAGACACAAGTGGCTGGGGGCACTGATTGGTAGATACGCGAGGATAGGGAGGCAAACACAGGTGGACATGATCAGACTTGATGAGACGGGGGAAGCACACAAGGACAATATGACAAAACACAGATTATGAACGAAACTTAAAGAAAAATGAAGACAAAATCAAACTAAACCAAAACTAAACCCAAGCCATGACAGAAGCAAAATAAAAACTAACCCAGACCTAACCCAAATCATGACGTGACGGACGTGTCTTCCTTCTGGACCGTGTTAGGATTTTACCAAGCGCCCCTCGCCTGGAACTCATGGTTTGACAACTCGACTGACAAGAGTGACATTAATCCAAATTACAGTAGAGATTTTCCAAAAAACGGCCGCCATGAGTAGCGTTTTGTTGACAATTCTGTTCCACCAAGAACCATTGACATCGCGATAAAGAAGCGATACCGGTAAGTCATCATAGCGACACACTAGCCTAGTGTAATTAACATTTCTCTTATTTCATGAGTGCTAAACATCTGAAAACTAAGTGTTAAAAGAAATAACGAGTCTCGGCAAATCACACTCTCGGGGGCGATGGAGTTGACTTCTGTCGGGAGCACCGAATTAATTAAAGTGAGAAAAGGTTATATAACATTTGTATATGAATGATGCATGTTAAGCCTAGAGTTGGGCAGTTTTCTGACGTAAATCAATCATTAAACATCTCTTTAAATATGTAGAATTATAAACTGAAGATGTATCACCATACTCTCTTAATTGAAAGTGTACGAAAGAATGTTTTTCAGAGCGATCAAGTGGAAGCTGATGATTTTGAGGAGGAAATGGAGTAGTAGTTATGGCAACGATTTTGGCCATGATAGCAGTAAGCACTGCATATTTCATAGCATTGGCAATTTCTTTGATATATTATTGATTATTTTAGCCCGCAACAATCATAAAAAATGCCCGCGAAATGCTGGAGGGACTGCCTAGGACTGTCTACTGTGCGATATAAATGGCATATTCAATATAAGGTATACATTTTGACTCTACCGTCTTACCGCGGTAGCGCATGTTGGTGATATTAGGGCGACTAGTCGATGACGTAAAGGGCACGCACAACAACAATATTTGATAGCTGCAGCCCTAATAATATAATTTTTTTGTTAGTTTTGTGGCATGCACACGAGTTCCTCCACCACACCCCCTATCAAATCCAGCTAGCCTGCATTTGAGATTTGCACAATGCACAAATGTTGTTATCCAGTAAAATTATCAAGTACATTTATTTTTTAATTGTATTTTTTTAATCCATTTAGCTTCTACAAAGGACTATATAAACCTGTAAGCAAATTATTTATTAAAAAACAAACAAACACTTAATTCTATACCGTGATATATACCATTACCGTGAAGGGATGCAGTTTATACCGTGATATGAATTTTGGGCCATATTACCCAGGCTTAAAATTACCTATAGATGATATATGTGCCACAGATTACCATATATCCAGTATTTATTTTATTTTTATTATTATTATTCTGATTTCTGTGGTAATTGGCAGTCGTAGAACATACATCATGACTCCAAATATAATGAATTACTATTATTATTATTATTATTATTATTATTACATGATATGTCATTATGGAGTAAGGCATTTCTATGACATAAATATTCACAAAAATAAATGAAAACACCCTATATAACCTGGACATAATTTCAATTCCTTGTAGAATTTTTTTAGTAATAATAATAATAATAATAATAATAATGGTAATAATAATATAAAAAATAATAATTCTAATTATTTGGTATAAAAAAGTAGTGAAAATAGTTACTTTGCCTGATAACGAGTTACTTTTATTATAAAGTAATTAAATTACTAACTCCGTTACTTTTTTAAGCAAGTGATGAGCAACTATAACCAATTACTTTGTTAAAGTAATGTTCCCAACACTGGAAATCATCATGCCACAAATTATCGACAGCGTTAGAACAGACTCCAACTTTTTTCTCTCTCACCTCCAGGGACTTAAACCCAACTTCAGGAAGTTTTAGCTTGATGAGGCCGTGCTGCTGCAACGCAAGCACCTCCATCATCCACCTCACCCCGGTAATGAACCGTTGCAGCCAAACGCAATGACTTCAGAGATTTAAGTGGAACGGAAAGAACCACGATACAAATATTGGACTGATTAATGGATGCTCTCTAAATTGGCGGAATATGTTATCATCACGATTTCCACATGCTGAATCAATTTATTGTCTGGGGGGGGGGGACTTTTCGGTCATCTTCCATAAATAAGGCGCATTAGGCTTCAGCGAATTCACATACAGAGAGATAATGAGTCATTTAATGAAACGTAAGGAACGGGTCATTGTGGATGAACCCCATTGACTCTGCTTATATGAAACCCAGCGCGCACTTTCATGTCCAATCAAAGCTTTGAGGAGGCCGAGAAATGAGCTAATCCAAACATTGCCGTCCTACAAGACGATGGACTTTTGTAGTGTTTAAAGAGAGACCCATCATGAAACCATTTCAACATTTTCCCTTTCCAAGTATAACACCCTCCAAAACTACACTAAAGTGACTGATGCTCTTGCATTCAGAAATCTCATTACTATGAAAGCTCCTTATATAATTGAGTTAGACATTTCACAGTCTATTCCTAATCATGCGCTAAGAACATTTAAAAAGTCAGCTTCCTTGTCTGACACCGCCTAATCCCTCCTTTTAATGTAACAGTTCGCTTTACTTACTTAGTTACTTAGTCGCTCACTATCTCAGCTATAATGAAAGCAGAGTTGTATGAAACATGCAAGGAACGAGTGTTTTACTCTGGAGAAAAAGTTTTTCCTGGCTATGCACCATGTCCTTATTAGGGTTTTTGCTTTCTAAAGCAAGGTCAGAGCATCCAGCAACTTTTAGCTTTATTAGCCGAGGGCTTGTCCTGAGGCGCTAAGTGGCTCTCACACAACAGCACAGATTGCAACCTCTGATTGTGCCTTACGTCTGGCTCTCCTACTTTTTCATGTTGCGCCTTCTTTTTATCTCCCTCCTCTCTGCTGCTGCTTTCTGTATTGAAGTTTTCCAGCAGCTCAGCCTCAGCAGCGTGGCTCCTTTTCTCCTCCAATCCTCCTCATTAGATTCTCCCCGGATAACCTGAGAAGAAGCCCCTCTGCCTCCCCCCCCCCCCCCCCCCTACCGTCTCTCCATCCCCTTTTCCAACCCCGACCACAGGATTCATCAGCTGGCGACGAGCGACCTTTGACACGGGCGCCTCGCAGGCAGGATTACCATTGAGTCCGGCTCATGCTTTGTTCCTCGCAGCCGAGGGAGCAGAAAGACTCTTTAATGAAATTCAAACTTTGTGCGTGTGGAGAGCTAGACATCTGAAGACCTTCTTGGCAATGTGTGGAGATCAAAACACCTTGAGCCAAGCCGAGAAGCAGAGAAGTGTGTTGCTTTGCTCTGTGAATGCACAATGATAATGAGGAACAATGGTTGCCTTGGATGAGAGCCAAGGACTCGAACAAGTGCCTTCAATTACTTTTCATTTACCTCTCTGAAAAGTCAGAGTTTCAATCAAACAAGAAACAAGGGTGCTAAAGTAAGTTAGCACGGGGTTGATCAATCCTGTAAAGCCACCCATCTTCTCCAGCCATAACAACTGTAAACTCCATGTACAGTATCCTCGCCATTCCCGATTGTGTCAAGGAAGCTTAGGCGGATCGATCCAAATATCGATGCCAAGTCAGTAATGGATCGATTGAAAGCAATACAATTTCAGTTTCAGTTTTGGTATAAATGCACCGCTGCGGTTTCATCAAACAGGTGACAGCCAGGTTGACAGACACGCCGTTTTTCTCTCAGTCCCAAGCAGGCACAGTTTGGCCCCGCCCACCATCCGCTCCAACTTCCCTCCGTCCCCTCCCCTCTTGTGTTTTGTCTGTCATGTGACTTAGCAGCGCAAACAAGCAAGCAAGCCGCCGTCTCGGATCCGACAGCACTCACACAACGCATTCACTCACTCACAGAAATACAGAGCAGCTCGCTGGAGTCGCTCACAAAACCTGTAACTTGTAACGCGCGGTGGCGCGGATGACGTAACTGGATAGCAAAAACTGGAGAGCAACAAAGGAACTGGAAGTCCACAGGCTTACTTTATTAAAAGGAAACAAAAACAGTGGGCTTCCCGGGGCTACCATGCGTCACGATAAGCGGACATATCCACGGCGTCAAATACATTGATGGCCAAACGAACAAGTGCTGCATAGGCACATCAAAAACAAATAGGCGCCACCCTGTGGCGTGGTGCCACTCTACAGATTGTTACAAACTTGAACCTGTGTTTAACGATTTGAAGATTGTTTCATTGTTTAAACTTCAATTGATTATATTTTTGACCGATGTTTGTTTTTCCAGAAAGAGAAAAAGTGCACTGAAGTGGAGAAATGTTTTGATTTTGCATTGATTTTGCAACTCCCCAGAACACACACTGAACCTGCAAAATAATTGGTTTGCTAATTTTTTTTAAATTAATATTTATTTTGTAGTGAGAATCTTGAACTTATTTTAAAAAATCTAGAGAAAAAGAAGTGCAATAAAGTTGTTGTTTTTATTATTAATTTGGTAGATTCTGAACAGAACGTGGTGGTGGGCGGGCAATGATTTTAAGTGATTTGTGTTTTATTTCAGAAAAAAACAAAAACAGTGACAATGTAGGGGGGAGTAGTAATTTCTATTTAGCAGTAAACATTGTCAGAATTATGGACTGGCTTTTAACTGTTTAACAATGAAAAAGGAAACATTACAAAAACAACTACATCTCATGAAAATAATTGTGATTTTAGACATTTAGCAATGTGATGGCGCATCAACCTTAAATATTAAAAAGCTAAATTCACAACAAACTTGCAGGTCGTTGCAGTTGCATAAACAGCCGGTTGCAGCAATATTCATTAAGAAAAAGTGTCATTCAATTAATTGCCCTCTTTTTGATTGCTTGCATGATACAATAGTGCCTGATGATCTGCTAATGGCCCTAAGGGAATGAGCAAGGCATCAGTAAATGTGTAAGAATTATTAAGTGGATAAATGAAAACAAAATAACAATAATAATTTGACCTAAAACAAGAGTATTTTATGTTTTAGTTTATTGCAGCCTTAGTCCCCTTTCTTGACAGATAATGACAGTCTATTTTCCAAATGTCCAGTATAAAGAGGCAGTTTATTGAAAAGAGAAAAAAAAAGAGAATCTTAAGCCTGATAAGCTCTTCCATATGGTACATTGAGATGAGACTCCAAAATCCCTAAAAAAAAAGAAAAAGAAAAAAGAAAGGCAAGTAAGGAAAAAGAATAGCAAATCCTAAAGGCCTCATCAATCACCAGGGAGCAGACTTCATCGCTGGAAGCCCTGCTCTGCTTTTGTCATTGACAAAAAGTGTCTTTCCATAGAAAAATGAGGGAGATCACACAGCCCGGTCCTGTATTGATTTTTATGGCGGATGATGGGGATGCTGGGTAGTGGAGGCAATGCTCTCCGAGCAGATGTCTAATGGTGTTTAGAGACTCTCTACTTTATCAAGCCAGGCCAGCACTGACAGTTAGATGCTGGAGGGCAATTAAAATTAAAGCCTGGCTGATTAGAATATCATATTCATCTGGATGGTAATTACTATGTCTGGCTCCGTATAAATAATTAATTATGCAAAACCCATGCAGCTGCCACTGGCTAGAGTTAACTGACTTTCTGTCAACGTCTCACAGTTCGAGAAAGGATAAAGAGATTTGGGGAAATAAGCTCTTTAGCTGCTATCTGGAAGCCCGCTGGGGTGCGCACGACGTGCCCGCTGAAACAGTGACGGCGTGCCCTCTGTGTGTGCAGGTGGCTTTAACGACACATGGCGAGGTTTCTTGTTGCACATGCAGTCACAATTTGGAAGACGAAGAAGAAGGAAAACACCTCCTCGCCCCTCTCTGACTCCTCATCTTACACTCTTGTCTCACTTTGTGACGCATCTCTGCATTGTTTCATATCAGAGTTAGAAACAAACAAACAAACAAAAAACTTCACGGTTAAATTGTTGCCATCATACAATATCTTTTAACTGTACATACAAAATAACATTCAAATATTCTGATCCACTGATTACTTTAGTGTCATTTTTAATATTTGTACTTGTTGATCACAGTAAGTGATGTACTGAATATTGTATGTAAATGCATTGTCTGGAACGTACCACGCTCAAATAAAGTAACTAAACTAAACGTTAACCAAATTAAGCTAGGCTAAACTAAGCAAAGATAAACTAAGCTAAATTAAGCTATGATAAACTGAATTTAGATCAGGTCAACTAAACTAAGATAAATTAAGCTAATCTGAACGAAACTAAGATAAATTAAGATAAGACAAACATAGTAAACTATAAACTAAACTATGTACTGTTAATCACACATAATAAAATAAAAAATTCAGTCTACATCAACCTTGGGTCTTCTTTAAATGTGACTAACTCCCGGTGAACCAATATTTCATCATTCAACATTGAACAGGGTGTTTGTTTACTCAACTCCAAATGTGGGAAAGCTTCTATTAGTGCATCGACTGAGGGTTGATATTTATTTGTACAATATTAATTAATAATAACAATAATTATACCAGAATGTGGCATTTCATGTTAACTCAAGTCAGAGATTAAAACAAAATATCATGGAGAAATTAGCAAAAGGAAGACTGGACCGTACTGACAAGTCTAACATCTTAATCAACATGGACATGCACAACATTACTGAGTGATCACGGTCGAGTCTATTGGAACACTAATCATCATTAGATATGCCATCATTGCAAAATATAAGATCATCTTTTATACATGTAGGAGGAAGAACTATTGGGAAATCATTGGGAAGTATTTACATGCAAAATGGTCTGGAATGTCTCTCCATGAAATGTGTCTGATGTCATGATTTGGGGATTATATGACGATAAGGAAAATTAATTTACTGCATTTTTACTTGTTTACCTTCTTCTTCTTCTTTTTTTACTGGGACAGTAGAGTCACTGTTTGATTTTTTTTTTTTTTTATCTTTACCGAAATCTAACTCATTACTGTTCCTTATCGAAAATGAAGAAGAAAAAAGACACTATCCTAATCCTGTAATTTGTTCTTTTCCTTTTTTTTTATTCCAGCTTTTAAGATATTGATAATAAAATCAGTAAGATTTCAATGTGCATGCAGCATTTGTACCCACTTCATGAATGGAGTGAAACAAGTGAACAGGTGAGCAAGTGATTGCTTTCAAGCTGTTCTATATACGCCAATTAAAATCCTTCACAGTTTTTGTATGATGATGGCCAAATCATCTACATCTGGATGACACTTTAACACGGCAATTACTGTCCATACTAATGTTACACAATGAGTTCGACATCATGACTACCTTCACGAGAAACCTCCATCAACCCATTTTCTGTACCATGGTTAACTGGAACCTAGCCCAGGTGACTTCGGGCAAGAGGCGGCTTACCACTGATCGGCAGTTAGTCAAAGGATATAAATAGTAGCTCACAAAACTTTGGACATTTTCACTTAGGGGTGTACTCACTTTTGTTGCCAGGGGTTAGCTGTTAATGACTGTATTTTGAGTTATTTTGAAGGAAAAATAAATGTGCACTATTATATAAACTGCACAATGACTACTTTTCATTGTGTCCACTGTCCAAGTGTTATTTTTTCAAAAAATATCATTAATATCTGCAGACATGATGGGGTGTGCTTACTTTTGTGAGATACTGTATAGGCACCATGAACTGAAGCCACAATGCACAACACAGAAGTCAAGCGATTAAACCACAACACCAGCAACATTAGACAAGTTAGGCAAACAAAGAAAACAATCACAGGTCTAAGATTTTTTTTCTCTTCTTAACGTTTCCAATCACGCAAACACAAACAATTACCGAATGTTTAATAAGTGACACTGAAATCACGTTTGTGGTCTACTCTTCATTATGGTGACCTTCTCCCAAAGGCACCCATGGCAACACAAATTAGCTTCATGCTGTTAAGGACGTTAATATGGTAATCAAATTCCGAAGGTTATATAAGCAGGAAAGGTTATTCTGTTTCATGTGGGAGAAGGTTGAAAAGCAAAATTGAAAACAGCTAGAAGACCCCATGATCACAATTGTGAGTTTATCAGCCTTGTCCACTCAGTTGCGCTTTCACATTCCCACACACCGTAATGAACAAACACGATTCAGAACATTATGCAAAATGGAATCATGCTGGAAAATTGGAATATGTTTTCCAGTTTAAGGAATTCATGCAACGCTCCCTCCTCTCAACCCCCCCCCCCCCCCCCCAACAATCCACAACCCCCATTGCAGCTCAGTTCTTCCCATACATTTACATTGAGGCAACACTCCTGCATGCCCACAGGAGTTGTACAATGTTCTTATTGATTTTATGGTTTCACTGACCACTGAGATGAGGTATCTAATTGTGTTCTCCAATGTTTAACTCGATGTATGCGTGTTTTCCCTGTTAGCCTGGAGGAGTGCTACATGCGTTCTTTGATCATCTCCACACAGAGGGTGGTTGGCGATTATGGAAATTTCAAGGCTGAAGTTAAGCTACGTGAGCTCCAAATGAGCATCATTGTACCACAGTAAAAGTGTATTCCTGTCAATGCTTGGTTGGTTTACAAAAAAGTTCACATTAAATTTCCATAATGAGGCAAATGGATGTCATCTTTCAAAAAACGGATCAATAATAAACCACAATGCAGATTAGGGGGGTAATTATATTGATTTATGTTGAATAAACAGAATTTAATCAAGGTATTTCATCGGAAAGGAATAAAAGGGAACATGAGGTTTGTGCAAGAGCAGAAATACGAATGAATCACAGCATAAATAATAACTTCAAAATCATTACTGAATGTGCTTTAATTTGTATTAGTGATATAAACTTTTCTGTAATTGCCAAGGCAGCCACAGATTTAGTGTTCTATATAAAATAAGGCATATGGACATGAATGATACTACTTCAGCTAATTCTAATTACTATCTTGGTTGACAGTCAAATAGATGTAAACAAGCCAATCCACTCACCATTTTGCAACCTTTTTTGCTCGGTCTGACCACCTGCGACCACAGCAGGACACTCTAAAAAGAAAAATGTTGAACCGATTTAAGATTACAAATTGAATCGTTGACCAATTTAATAAAATTGCTTTGATTGGTAACTTTAATCCCAAAAAGTTCATCCAAAGTGAATATATTAAATTTAATTAATTATGAATACATTAAACTTAATATATTCACTTTGGATTAACTTTGGATATAACTTAAATTAAGTTGTTATTATTAGTGTTGTTGCGATACTGTTTTTTGCCCCCCCGATACCAATTCCAATACCAAGTTTTGCAGTATCGGCCAATGCAAATACCATAACGATACCTAGTTGTTGTTGTTTTCCAACATGAAAAGGCTGCCCTGCCATTGGTTCAGAGCATTCAAGGGCCAATAGGATATCTTGGCTTGGCATGCAGTAACCACGTCACACATCAGCGAATGTCGTACACAAGCAAGACACAAGATGCTGCATCCAAAGACCTATATTAGCGTCGGAAATAATGGTATCGGCATGTTACTCCCTGCCGATGCCGATACCACTGTTTTAATGCAGTATCGAGGCCACCCTTGATACCAGTATTGGTATTAGAACAAAATTAGTTATTATATTACGTTTACTGAAATCATAATTAATTTAACTTGATATATTGACTTTGGACACATTTCAATCATGTGGTACCAATTGAAGCAATTAACTCATTCACTGCAATTTACATCAAAAATTCAATATTAATACTATTGCTATTAGTTTAATTTTTTTCCCATTTTTGTTAACAAGAGTACGTCAACCTAGAATTTTTTTTATTGTACATTTAGAACAGATATAAAATTTGTGATTAATCGTGAGTTAACTATTGAAGTCATGGGATTAATTACAATTAAAACATTTCGTCGTCTGACACCCTTAATTTTTTATAATCTTTTGTTTTTTGAATTAGGGGCATCAGGTGATTATAATTTTTAATTGTAATGACTTCACTAGTTAACTGACGATTAATCAAAAATTTTATATCTGTTCTAAACATACAATACATTTTTTTCATACTCTTGTTGACAAAAGTGGAAAAAAATGCGAAACTAATAGAAATAGTTCAAATTAATTTTTGACGTCTATAGCCGTCAATGGCAGTGAATGAGTTAAATTGATCAGCAATTCAATTTGTAATCCTAAATTGGTTCAACAATTCTCTTTTTAGAGTGTAGGGCTACATTTCCTATGATTCTTCAAAACGGAAGAAGGAAATAGTGCATGTTCCGGTACAACTACCGATTACATGAAGATGCAAATGAGAATGCAAACGTAAATGTGGAGGTAAATAGGAAGGAATTTAACAGTTAAATTCCTTTTGAATGGGTCTATTGTATGAATCACTATGACAATTATTTGATTGAAATATACATGGCAAAAATAAATGGGACGCTGGGACGGGACCTGCCTAATATCGGGACAAAACAATGGAGTTGGTGAAATCCACCGGGACACGAGACCCAAAGCTCAAAACCAGTAAAAAAAAAAAAAAAAAACTGTGAAAAAGGGACATCTGGTCACCTTAAACTGTTTATTTTAGTGTTGACAAATTAGTTTCTGCTTTTAATTCCTTCACCATCACCAAATAACTGTACGGGATGTTTTTAAATTGAGTATTCAGTCAACAGATCTGCAAATCACTGATCCACTGACTAAGACAATGAGTCAAAACATTCTACCCTGTGCACTCCATTCTAATGTAAATCCGACCCTGAATGGCAGTCCATAGTTCCACTTGTGTGAAAGCACCTGCTGCTGCTGGCACACTGGACCTCACCGCAGGGAACGACAGCGTGAGGTTCTGGCATCAGCGCGACACTTCTGTCTGCAAGGTCACACCGGTCTCGTATAAGCACCTCCTTCAGCCATACCGCCGCACCTCCTTGTGAGGGCAGACTGTATGTTGTCATCACAGTCATACCTGTGAAGGGAAAGCTTATTTCCCCCCCCCAGAAGCTAGAGAAGAACTACAAGCAAAGGTGAAGAACTGGACTGGTTTTATTGAGATACAGCTGACACATCAGCATCAATCACACACACACAGACTACCAATAAGCCATTCAAAGAAACCCCCTTTTTTTTTCTTTTTTTTTTGCGGCCTATAGATTTTGGGATGACAACACTAGCTTTAAATCTCCTCGACAGAAAAGAGGAATGTGCGCTCACAAACACAGACGGAGCAGCGGCTGATAATAAAGTGTGTCATCTGGCTTTGCCCGGAATAAGATGAAGAATGGTTATGTGAGCAGAGTGTAAATAAAGTTCCCAGTACTTCGCCTCTTTTTTTAATATCACAGCTATCTTTGGGCTTGACACGACACCTGCTGTGGACCGATATGGACTCGAGGGATAAGGGAAAGGCTCGGTGTATGAGAGGTGCCGCAGGACCATGGCAACCGTCCACAGTACATTTCCCCATTGCTTTGACTGCATGTTGAAAGGCGTGATTCCAGACGGGGAGGGGGTGGGGGGTTGACGAATTAGAAAGAAAAGCAGAGGGAAAATAAATCAAGACTGTTTCATGTAAGATATGAGTTTTGCATTGAGCCCTTTCAAATGAGCTCCTTTATGTTGGAACATGACTGACAGTCATAATAGCCCCAGCAAGTCACAGAAAGAGGAGAATGGGAATGGGCAGGCAGCCAGGGTCTTCTTTCTTACTGGCAAAAATGTGACTTCCAAAATAAAACAACCAGCTAAGCTCATCAAAAAAGAAGAGAAAAAGTGAATACTCTACATTGAAAGTAAAAGGGAAAATACATTGTTTTGGTTGCACTAAATACAACAAGAGAAGTGTTCACGCTAACAAGGCAGCAAATTGGGCACACGACATGTACGAAGATAAGGAACTGGAGAGCAAAGAGGAAGAATAAGTAGTGCGGGTTGCAGGAATGTGGACTAACAGTGATCACACACTTGTTGTTTCACATCCTTAACACAGTAATCGGCGTTTAACCAAACTTCGTTACGTAACTCCGTTTTATTTTTTTCATAAACAAACTAATTTTCCTCCCCATATTTGAAATGCCGTTATTGTATGTGAAATGCATTGTGTTACAATTTATGTATTTGTTTCAAGGCTCTAAGTAAGCTTACAAGACATTGTGGGGTGACTGGCTGTGAAAATTTAGATTATTTCCAGTGGGATACATTTTAGAAATTTGAACAAACAATCAGCATCCCATAACACATTGGGTCCAACTATAGAGTTTCCAGAATACTTTTGTTGTCCAATTACGAGCACACTCAACAAAAAGGTCTGTATTCTACACAGTATATAGAGTCACTAGACTGTGACCACTTTGACAGAAAGTGAACTTTTTGCTGGAGACAGTGTTCCATATGGTTGCAGTGTCCAATTATTCCCACATTAAATTGTTTATCAAACACACCACAACCATATATATGAACATTATGTGCTGTAATTAGATTTTTCAGGATTGGGCGTGCTGTTAGCAAATCCTTCCATTGTTGTGTGCAATTGCTTAAAGGTAAAAGAAAGACAATTCTCATCTTATGGTATGAAACATATAAACACTATTGTGTTTTATCACTAAACTCTGTGAGGTGTCGTAGAAAAATGGAACAGCGAAAGGCCTGCTAATTGAAGCGGTCACACTTCCTGCTTCCCATTAGTGTAATTGGCATATCTATTTAGGATGTACATATTTTGTGAGGATGTGCAACTGAGCCATTCAAGTCACATGAAAGCAATCGTCAACAGCTAGTAAGACAACCATTCAAGTCTTTTAGATCATGTCAGTGAACAAATGTTTTAAGACAAAATTGAAGGGAACATCAATGAACCTAAAATGTACCCAGAGAAATTTAAATTCTAACCCAGAACCTCTTCACTGTGAGGTGGACATGCTAATGTGCACAGAAATGTAAAGCTGAGAGCCATCTGCAAGGCTATGGTAATGTACGCTGTGTTTGCACGTGACTAGAGAAAATGGAAGCATGTAAATATTGAATAACAGTGGGCAAATAATTGATCCTTGTGGGACCCCATGTGTTCTGGCATTACTCAATTGTCAAGTAGGTTTTGAACCAACGTTCAAGTCACTTATATAGTGTCAAAAGTGGCACTGAAGTCAAAGTTCTTCTTTTGTTTCTGAACATAAATATTTTTCTGGTATTTTGCTGAGTAATGATGATTTTCCCCACTAAATTTATGACAAATAAATTAAGCAAAATTTTAACAGCAACTTTACCTTCCTTGTTCTTCTTTCCAATTTCACAGTTAACTCTGTCAACACCTTGCAGATTGCATGCATTGGCACACTCTGCCATATCTTGTCTCCTTCCGGCATTCCTTAAGCACTTGCTGGAGCACTCCCATCAGCCGTCACCTGATGTTGGTGGTCTAATGGTGGAGATGACCCTGTGGAAACAGGCGTGGTGCCACCCTGGATCTTTCCCATCTGCTGCAAACAGGGTGTTGGGCATTATCTCGTGGTGCCCTTGAACAGAAATGGCTTCCAACTAACTCTGTGACCAGGGATGGGGGTAAACAAAGAGATTAAAAACCAATGAGCCAGGGACAACACATTGGAATGAGCCATTTTAAATGAATATGTCTGTTATTTGCCAATTTTTTTTCCTTTGGCCACACAGATCTACAATGCGTGCCTTTTTAAGTTCATTATGTTCCCGCAGGTTTTATAAGTACGAAAGAGTGTTAGGACCACAAGAATAAAGTTGAAGAATTACGACAATAAAGGCAAACAAGGCTATTAAATATGAAAAATTGAGAGATAAAATATTAAGAGGAGAAAACTGATTCATATGTCAGAATGGCACTCCCTCATTAAAATTATAAATGAATTAATTCATTTAATGTTACAATAGTTTTTCTTGCAAAATGATGAATTTTATTTAATAAAATTAGGAATTTATTCTTGCAATAATCCATCCATCCATTTTCTGTACCGCTTGTCCTCACAAGGGTCGCGGGGGTTATTCTCTGAATAGGAAAACTTTTTAAATTTTACTATTTAGACTAGGAACGTTAGATACCACTTTTTATTTTTAGACCAATACTAGTATGAATATTCAACTCGAGTAGCCACCGATACTGATACCAAATACAGATACCACTATTTCATTTGATACATAACATTTCTCCCCAAAATAATTCCAAGATAGCATTTTTCCTGAAAATTGCATGAAACTAATGGCAATTTCCTATTCTTCTAATTTGTAGTTCCTGATTGTAAAATCGCCACAAGAGGGCGGCTGATACCAATACCTTGAATAAGCCCAGGAATTGGCCCGATACCAATACTTGGTGTTGGCACTTGTCCATCCATAAGTTAGACATTACAGTGACTTTAGCTTGTCAGATTATGACTTTCTTTATATCACAACTTGAGTCATGTAATATTACAACACATTTTTCTTGTAAATTTAAATTATTGACATTTTTGCTATCATTTTGTGATATCGTGACATCTATCCTGATAATATGACAAACTTTGCTCGTAAGATTACTCTTTCTCATGACAAATACTTCTTCACAATATTAAAAATGTTAGTCCTGTTATGACTTTTTCTTGTAATGATACATATTATATAATACTATAAATACCACAACTTTATAATTTGTAATTCTTCGAATACTTCTTTGAACCTAAGGCTTCTCTAAGCAGTCCATTTAAAAATACTATCAAGCGCTAATTTTGATGATGACAGAAAGATAATCACTTTAAAGAACTAATCTGTTGGAATGGATGAGGTATACATAAATAAACGGAAGGAGGCCTTTGTGCAAATTGAATGATGGTTCAAGGTGATCTACATATGTAACCATGTGCTCGAATACTAGTCAATCAAAAATAACATCACCCACACACAAAACATTCCAAACCAGACCATGTGCTCCATTTGTTGACATCATTTGGCAGTGTTCAGCACCATCCCTGCTTAAGACTCCCATTGTATTGCTACTATTCTTTCCTCTTCCTTCCACACATGTGGAGGCAGCTATCTGAAGCGTCCACGCCGCCGGATTATCCCGCTAACCACCAATCCTTTTGCAACAGTTGAGAGGATGAGGGCGCCTGTTGGATCACCTCCAGGTTCTCTCTCTCTCTCTCTCTCCTGAGCGGCTCCAGGCGGGAGCCCCAATCCCACATCTCATCATCCACTCTTCCATCCCTCGTCCCAACAGCGACTGGCACAGACGACGCTCTGAAGGGGAGCAACGGGTCCAGATGGTTTTGCTTTATGATGGTCTGTTTTCACTCGCACCTGTCAGGACTGCACAGGAGGGTGCTTTTACAGACAGAGGGAGGAGGCTGGCCATGTTTACATAACATGTAGTTGTAGTACTACTGTTGTAAAATGCACATTGTTCATTCATTCACACTGTCACTGAACGGGAACTGAACCCATGCTGTTTGCACCAAAGTTAGTCAAATGTACCACTGCACGATCAGTGACATATCTACACAACACAAGGTTGAGATCTGCGAAGTCCCGCCTCTATTCACCTCATTAGACATGAGCCTTGCTATGTTCCACAAACATGCAAATGCCTTAAGACAATGAAGCCAGTGATGAGGAGATGCCGCCTGTTCTTCGTGTGCAATCAGCCCTCGAGGCTTTAAACAATGCGTAATCAGACAAAATAACAGCAAAAGGATACAGTAAGAGAAATTGATGAATGGGTAGATGGGGAGTGAATAGTTGCATGTAAGTCAGAAACAAAGCCCAGAGGGTGACCCCCCCCCCCCCCCGCCACCCCCAAGAGATGTAGCAAACAAACACAAACATCGGCTGTTTCAGAGGAGGAATTCAAAGCAAGCAAAGGTTCTTTAAGGAAACCTTTTTAATATAACACTTGATAATGGCTTTTTTCGTCGAGTCTAGACTTCATGCAAAACTGCAGTTGTTGGGGTTTAGGTTATGTTAATGTTAATTTTTAGGTTAACGTCCAGACCAGTTATAAAATTGTTTTCTTTTTTATTGTAGGGGTTGATATTCAGGTTTAAGATATGATTCAGCAACATTCCCTGTTTCAAAATCACTTCCACCCCAGATTTATTATTTTAAGGGTCTAAGTTGGTCCAAAGCTGAGGTAGGAGAAATTAGTTTTGTATGTATTTTTTTTGGTACCCAAATATTAGTGTGCATTTTATTTTATTTTATTTTAAATGAGAGGCTAATAATTTATTGCAAATTATTTTGGGGAGCACAAGTTACATCTCATGGACCCCACTTTGAGAACAATTCATCCATCCATTTATAATTGGAACTAATTCCATTAGTGAAGGTTCATACATACAATGCTTTTGGGCATTCATTTTTATTTTGCCATTATTATTTTTTAGTTAAAAATATTTTTTTCTATAAAATAGCGAACCACCAGACTTCACGTCTGTCTCCCTCTGTTGGTCTTTGTTATTTCTCATGTTTCTCGGAGGGCTCGTGACTATGAAGACAAATTCCTTGTTTGTTTTTACATATTTGGCCAATAAATATGATTCTGATACATATATGAGTTACTCAGTTATTAACACAAAACTCTTTAAACGATTGCTATACAGCCGTAATTACACTTGTAAAAAGCCGTCCAATATTTTAGAAGTCCTGCCATTGAGCTGGCTTATAAGTAAGACTTTCAACAACTTAAGTCCTCCAGGGATCAATAAAGCATGCAGATTGAATGAATTCCACAGAGAACGCTTGCATTAAGAAGCAGAAAGAAAGAGGAAAGAAATGTCAGTTGGAAAAGTTTATCGAAATTTGCAAGTGTATGTTTTTGTATTAAACAAACTCATTTGAAGCTGATTTGTATGCTACTTTCCCCGCACTGAGACTTTAATGCCTCATGCAGTCACATTGGCAGTGGACAGATTGGCTTCTAATGGTAATCCAATACTATGCAGCTGTGTACGTATGTGTTGTTTAATAAGGTGAACTGACCTTTCTTGATGGTTATAAATCAATGCCATTGTCACACTTTGAAAGCACTGCTAGATATGCATGTTATTATCTTCCTACCAACTTCTTCCAAATTAAAGCCACAAATGTAAGAGTCATTTCTATACCTTACTTCTGTTCAAGTGTAACTTGTCTTTCTTATTCCCACAATCTTAAAAAAGTGCCTTGAATCGCACGGTCAGTAATGGCAGCACCGGGGAAAAAGCCACAGTTCATTTACTGCTGCCACAGAACATTTTTGGATCAAAAGAGCTGCGAAATTACCTTGACAAGTGGAACAAGGTAAAATAACTCGATGATTGTGTTTGATTGCAGGTAAATGCCTGTGTTTTTGTTAAAGGTCTACTATGCTGCTTTCTAAAGGAAGTGCCGGCTTTTATTTCTGGCATTATTATCCTTCGGCTGAGTCGTAATGGCCGAGATACACTTATGCAATAATGACATTACAAGAAAGCCGAATGGAGCAGCCGTCATGTCCAGACTTCACCTATTTAGCCTCCCAAACAATACTTCACTTAAGCCCAGAGCAGCGGCAGCATTACAGGCAAAATCACAACGAATGTCATCTGCTCTGTCAAAGAATGCAATATAAAAACAATGTTATCCTTATTACTATAGTGCTCCAGCTCCTGACTTAAAATGTATTTTTTGAATCATTAATACACATGCAGTACAACCATGTAAAGTGCAACCAATGTTAGAATGTAAATGTAAATGTAATAAACTACCCGGTGCTGGATTTCACTTTCCTTTCTTTTCTTTGATCCTTCCTCGGGTCTCCTGACAACCTCACGACTCTAGCTGGATTCTGAAGTAGTTTAGGTGAACGGTTTGAGATTTTTTATAGGTTTTAGGTGAACTAATGAGTACACACTCACATGCACGCACTCACACATGCACACACACACACACATGCACATACTCACACACATACAAAATAATAAAAACAAAAAAAAAAAAAAAAAGAGAGCAATGATGATATGTCAAATTGGTAAAATTACCGAATGAACAATACTGAGCTCTCAAGAATTATTATTTTTTTTAAATAAAGAAAAAACAAGAAAATAATGTGGTCCCACATTGTAATATTGGAAATATGCCGGTGCGAGGTAAATTTCACCGCCAACTTCCAATAGCTACATTGACCCAAGACAGCATTTAGCATTAGCTTAAGTCGTAACACAACCAGATTGGCTAGCTATAAAATTTGTTGTAAATAATTCCTGGTGAGAATTTATTGTATATACAGTATTTGATTTTCAGTGACATTGCAGTGTCCTGGTTATTAATTTGGAAAATGTGGTTGCCCTGCTCCTGGGCCTTACCAAAAGCCTATGTGGGGTGCGTATTGAATTTGGGATACATTCCCTGCTTTCCTAATAATCCACCGGCATGATGCCACTCTCCTGCATGGGATGAGATAAGACCTGGCAGAGCAGTGGACTCCCATTGAAAGCCAGTGTGCTGCCAAGTCCCTCCACACCCCATAGGGCTGCACATACACACCTGAACACACACTTCATACACACCTGAACACACAATTCACAGAGGCAGTCGGCCAGTGGGGTAATGTTGTGATTACAGATGCAAGAGCAGACACAGCATGTAGTGAATATGAGGTGGAAGAGAGAAAATAAGTATTATAAGTCCACTGAGACGGCATTAAAAAGCATGTCGTTACCAAAAAAGCAAGAGCTGAGCAATCTCCTTTTTAAAGTCATGCAAGCTTTTAAAGAAATTACCACACCAGCAATATTTCTTTTTTATGTTTCCACAACAATCCCCATTTGTGTGGGATTTCCTTTGTATATCAAACCACATCAAATATTCCTGCATGCCCACAGGGGAGTTATGCTTGGTTAAGATTAACCTCATGCAAATGGAGCAGATTGCCCATTCCTCCAATAAGTTAGCACTAAAAAAAGAAAAAGAAAAAAGGCTGCATCTGTGGAATACATTGTTATGTAGAGCAAGTGGCATCTTCCACACACAGCAAGTAATTGCCAAATTGTTGCTTATCCATCTGTGGAGTGTTTTGTCAAGGAAAAGAGGCGAGAGAGGCAGCTATTGTGTTGGAGAAATGCTCAAGTGCTCTTTTGCCTTTGTGGGAGCCCGTTAACACATTTAGCGGCCAGTGACCGGCAGCCGCTCTAGGGAGATGCTGCTAACTCAGAGGTTGCATTGATTTGCAAGTATTTGGGAGGAAATGTCAACTGCACCTCCTGTTTATCAGTTTATCACTTTCACAGATACAATATATACATTTGCTCTGATTCCCATTAAATGAATGAAGAAGGCATGTTAGAGGGACTGTAAATATCATCTGTCGTGATTTGTTTTTATGTTTTTTGTTTTAATTTTTTGCTGTGGATTGCAAATTTATTTTTAGACTACAAAAGCAATAAAACCCAAACATGTTTTGCAAATTGTTCAGGGAGAAAAACTTTGAAGTCAGCAATAAACACGGCAAAATGTCATACTGAGTGAGACTGTAAAATACCTCACACATTGTCAGACCAGTAGGAACAAACTACTTTCTGAATCGGTTTTTGTGCTTTTCTTTGCACTAGTATATTGACTGGAAGATTTTGGAAGTTTTGGGAGACACACTGAAAAGAGAAAAAAACACCTCAGGAATTCCCCTAATATCAAAATGTCTGAAAGTGGCCGGAAGAGCATGAGAACAACCTGATATCAGGAGAGGCTTGAGAAATTGAGAAAGTGCACCGTACGTATATGAGCAGGAAGAAAGGAACACATTTGGAGGGATTTAATATGTCATGTCATTCTTGCTGACAATGTTATGAGCTCGGAAAACCAACTTTTACTACACCATTACTCTGATGTCATGAAATGGTTAAGTTGGGAAGCAAAGTGGGAAGTGGAAAAAAAAAGGAAGACATGGACACTCTCAAAATGTCCTTCAGCTTTCCAAAAGGCTTTTATGATTCAAGGATGTCATCACATATTACTTTTTAATCGTATGATATTACATCCAGACACCCTGCTGCCAACCTGTAAGCATATGGGACCATCAACTTAAGCATGTGACTTATGTCTTTGGAATGATTTCCCACATTTAAAAGCCTTTTTTTTCCAGCTGCCATTATCATTGAGATTTTACATTTTAATAACACGCTATGTTAGCTGTGATACATTTGGAACATCTTCTGACAAGGTCAACATGTAATGTCTCTTGTTTTAAGTACATGCTTGATTCAGGGCCAAACAGCTTCTGTTACCCACCTGTGCCGAACATCTGTCTCTTTATGCAAATAAACAATATTGTTTGACAACTTACTGTCTTTTGTCTGCCTTCCTTACCCTTCACTGAGAGTTCCCCGACGTGGTGCCCTCTCTGTTTGTCTGTGGCACGGCTCAGCTTGGAGCCAGCCTCCATCTTGGCACAGGCCACAACCAGGGTGAAAAGCGGGAATGGTACGGATCCCTATGCAGCTGTCAGGGTCTCTTGTAAAGCGGCCCCAGAAACCTTCACAGGGATCTTGAAAGACTTGTGGGATGTGTGACGGTAAGCCTGAGTCAATCAGCACCACACACACAGATAAATGTAGACGTATCACTTTTGAAGTTGTAAAGCTCACAAAGTCAAATGAAGAAAATGCTCACATTTAGGATCCTCCAACGTATTTATTTGTCTTTGTGCTTTGCTAAATTCATCATTAAAAACTTTGCATGAAATACATATTATAATTAATTGCCATTGATAGCAATACATTCACAATTTGGATTTTGTTTTGTTTTTTGGCCAAATGGTGGAACATGAAAATTAAGGGATAATAATACAAATAAATTATAAGTAAACTAAGGACAAAAGAAAAAAATGTGCAATAGACATCAGCAGCACCTTAAAAAAACTACATATGTATTAGTGCTGTCAAAGTTAAAGCGTTAACTCTTTGATTAAAACAATTAATTAAAAAAATTATCGCATTAATCATGTACTGATGTAGATTAATCACAGGTATTAATTTTGACTGCTGATGATCCTTTAGCTTGCCAGCAGGTTGTGTTTGAGCAATAAACATAACTACATGCATTAAAGTAAAGCATTTAATAAATGTTTGCGTATAAAATTCATAATAATTGTTCATGTGAAAATATTGGGGTATTTTTTTTCTTCATTTTAAATTATGCAAGTAATTGACTGATTAGAAAAAGAGGAGAATGAGAGTGTGCTGTGGATCAAAAAAAAAATGTTGAAGATGCCCTCACAACATTAAATGTAAAAAGAATTAACACATAACAGGAGCTCTTTAAATTTGTTGAGAAAAAAAAAGTTGAGAAAAAGCCTTTTTTGATGGCTCTAATATATAAACAACAATACAAGATTGGAACATTGCCGAAACCTTGTACCTCCAAAATGGTCAAATGTTTGTTCTATCATTAACATGACATCATCAAAGGGAGCAAGCCATTTTCAACACTTTAGATTAGCCAATTATTTGTAAATAAATAAATAAATAAATAAAATACCCTGACCAGTTGACTGACCAGAAGAACAGATAAATAATAATTATTATAATCAATTGTGACTTATGAGGTTTTGGCCCAATGCCGGCGATCAGAATTGAGGGAATTAACATCACGAAAACACACAAATCTTGAATTACACAAATAAAAAAGTAAACTTAAGCATGCCTGCCTCACAGTTTTGAGGTTTGAATCCCTATGTGTGAAGTTTGGATGTTCTCTCTCTGCTTGTAAGAGTTTCCTCGGCATACTCTGGCTGCCTTCCGCATTCCAACAACACGTATGTTTTGTTAATTGAAGACAAATTGTTCATAGCTGTAATAAGCTCAAGCTCTCCATGATCTTTATAATTACAAACACTATCAAATATGGATGGATGGAGCTGAAAATCCATTAGTGACCAGATAGGAAAACACATTTTACATGGACTCGGGCTAAACGCAAAAGGGCTGAGTGATCAAGCAGCAAAGGGGAGGGTGACTCAGCTACAGGCCCAGTCTTGTGTGAAGACGCCCGTCACCTGACCCGCTACTTCCTGTTACGGTGTACACACACTTAACACCCCAGCTCCCACTGCTCCGACCATCCCTGGAGTTTACCCCTCCTTCATGGGGCCTCTTTGCCGTCATGCATATCAATGCTTTATGAGCAACGGATGGGAGGGAATGAGGGATTGGGATGCAAAAAGGGGAGGGGCCACTCAGGGAGGATTGGGAAGTGCAGTGAGGCCAAAACACCAGTCGTGTTGTTGTGATCAATAGATCCGGCACACTATCCCCCTGCTAGGGCACCTGATGAGCTAAATGATGGTCTGGGAGATGCACCCTGACCGCTTCCCTCCCTAAAGTCAGCTCCCTTAATGTTTGTTTCAAAATGAGGTGGTGCAAAGATGTTATTTTGTTAGAGTCGAAGAGGGCAAGGGCTCGTTATCGGTCCAGCGATTTTGAACAATGGCAAGTAGTGGTGTTGCATATTCAGCTGAGAGGACACACTGAGCCTCTGCACCCAAGGGTTTTAGTTAGAAGAATGTGGCCTGTGACAGAAGGGCTGTTTCGATTCCACTAAGCAGTACAGGGATATGGATCGGGAGTAGGTAACACCTAACTCCCTCAACTGCTCCCAAGGATCGAAAAAAGTCATCCACTACATTTACCAAACTATGAGTGACTAAATGTTAAATGTCAGACTGAGCTCCCCCCCCCCCCCCCCCCCCCCCACTGCTGGGATGCGCTTACAACACTGATGAACGCATAAGATGACATAATCATTTTTTAAACTTGAGTTGAATAAAGTTCTTACTTCCGATTCCGAGTCACGCATCCTGAGAGTCTGACTTCCTGACAGGAAGGCTTTAGTGCCAGGAATGGTGACTTTAAATGTTGTTAGGTGACATCATTCCTTTTCCCGCTCCCTTCTCTCTCTCTGTCTCTCTCCCTCCAGTGTGTAAATATACGGGAGTGGCCATTGCGACCAGCAGATGGCACTCGTGTTATCCCAATCTGTGGCTAGGAGCCTGCAGCATGAGTTTGGGACTGTTCAGGATTTAACTATGTGTTAAAGTACTCCAGCTCTCAAATGCCTGGCGGCTGATTGGGGAGAGTGAGCCAAGGAAAGAGAGGGAGAGGGAGAGATAGCATCCCAAATAACAGGTTCTCTGGACCAGAGCCAACAAACTCACAAATGCTCACACATGCTACAACAGAACAATAAAGCACAGCCATTCTCCTGTTAATAGGCAATCTGTGTAGTCATGAACATTTAGTCTGATAACTGTTACTGCTGTGTAAATGATGTCATAGTCCTGTCACTATCCATAAATCAGGCTGCTGACTCCGATAAGCATTGTGAACAATCATTCAGCTTTTTTTTTTGTTTCATTTATTTCAATGTGACATAAAGTATGTCACGTAAAAACCAGCAAAATACTTGACGTTGCTTGACGTGCACATTTGTGTCTGGTCAACAGAGAGCTCCGCATTTAAGACCAATGGAGGAAATGCATTCCAAATGTCTTTAAGACATAATGAGCAAAATTACATAGTATAGCTCAATTGAATCTACTATAAAAGCTATTAGGGGCCAAGACATTTCACAGAAGCAGCCAGCAAAGTGACCCGGCACCAGCCAAGGAGGACAGGAGATTGAGGATAAAAATAAGGAAGGCCTAACTTCATTAGTGTAGTCACGAGTGCAGAGAAAGATGTATGCATTTGCTGGGAGCCAGTTGGCGTGGCTTACCTGCAAACTTGTTCACGTAATATGTCGGGTCAGGCAATTAGTTATACGCTAATGCATGAGGATGATCTCCTCAATTAGGGGATGGACCTCTAACCCAGTCGAACTGAACCAAGCAGTTTTATTAAAATATGGTGACAATCATATAGGGGGCTTTTATAGAAGAATTGAAAAGTTAGACAATGTGAGTATATTATTGACTTGGTTACCTGAAAACAGCATTTCAGAGCATGAAGCGTCATGAAATTAACAAGTTTCCTTGGAAATGCAGAATATCGAAGTTGTGTTGGATATTAGATTCATGCTTGCTCAGTCTGGAACAGTGGTGTCAAACATAAGACCCGGGGGCCAGAACTGGCCCATCAAGTGGTCTATTGGAGAGCACACCGATGAGCACTTAAATGACATTCTGAAATTTGGCTGTTACTCGGGATTTGATGGGGGGGGGGGGGGGGGTAAACTGTACCAATATTGTGCCCAACAGAGGATCCCTACGAATAAGTCTTCACATAAGCTGCCAAAGGGCATTCAAAAGGCCGTTTATGAGGGAGTGCAAGTATTTGTTGCAAAGTGACATGCAAGAAATGATAACATTCTCCAAATTGTAGATTCTAAATAAGAATATTTGCATCTTTTTGTCCATTTGTCATTTGTCCTCATTAGCAACACAACTACGAAAATGAAAACCCAATATCATTGTGTGCAGATCTGGATAGGGGTATATTATATTATTGTTAAAATCATTATATGGCTTCACTGTATGGATGAAATTCAAGCATATGCAATGTGAAGACCTTTAAAAAATTACTAAACATGGTGTTGATCTACAGCCCCCATCAAATGATGGTCCACAATAATGATGGTTGCAACAAAATTAATTCTGATGTCTACAAACCTTTTTTTTTCTGGCAATTTACAGGGGAAAAAAAGCATGAAAACTAATCAGGAGAAGCTTCATCATGCAACAAGACAATGCCCAAAAGAACAACACAACAAGGGGGGAAGAGTGGAAGATTTGGACTGGCCAAGTCAATCACCAGACTTTAACCCACAAGAGCATGCAATTTACAATTTGAAGAGGAGTCTGATGGGAGAAACCCCAGAAACAAACACAAACGGAAAGAGGCTGCAGTAAAGGCCTGGAAAAGCTTTCCAATGAAGAATTTGGTGGAAGTCTGGTGAGGTCAACGGTTCACAAGCTTAATGCAGTTATTGCAAGTAAAGGTTGATAAATGTTATTCACTTTAAGTTAATTCGATAATGTCTGTTCCAATACTTTTGCTCACTTGAAAAGTGGGTGGTTTCAAACTGAAAATAGCTCTTTCTTGAGTTGCTTAAAACATCTAGATGTACATACCATGAAATCAAGGTGGAATTCTCAATTGTTGTCTGATATCGATCTTTTGATCTGAAACCCAAACATCTTCAGTATACAACAATGACAAAGGAATTGACCTGGCTGTTCCAATACTTTTGGAGGTGACTGTAAATGAGCACGGCTATCCATGCAGAGTGCTCGCATCATATGTCCAATACAATTCGAAATTAACCACTCTGTAGAAGAATATAACCATAAAAAATAAAAAAAAAACACTGTCCCCTTTAAGATCCACTGAGCGAAGATATATATAGAGAGAGAGCATGTAAGGTCGTTTGCCTAATGAGCGCTTTTGTCATCCTGCACTGGTGCATTAATGGCTGTCACAAAGTACCAGCGGTTGACTCACACTGTGCTGTAGGTTTGAAAGTAGGTGTACAATTACGCAGCATGCTAGCTTCAATAGAGACAAAGATGTAATAGCAATATGCAAATCAAATGAGTCTATTCTTCCCTTGCGTCTGGCTGATTTGCAGACGCCGTCACGGCGTATAGAGCTGCTGTAGCATAGCCGATGGGTACAGTATATGATCTAAGGCGCCCTGATTGGAACCTAGTACACTGCACCCATGAGACTCTGTGGGAAGCAGCAACAGCATAATGTGCAGCCGTGAGGACAGTAGGCATGCGCTGCTGGCTACAAATGTACTGTTACGGAACACAAATGAATGGGCCGGCTTGGTGTCGACACTCGCGCGCGTGCTTGCTTACAAACAAGACAAAAAAAGGCTAAACGCATCGCAAAGTTGTGCTTCAGACCACACCGCCTCCATAGTGAGCTCCCTTTCATGTTCCTCTATTGACTCCTCTTATATCCTGTGGCTTGATTGGACCACACGAGACAACATCTCACACGTACGTCGTCTCGGCTTCCCCTCACTCAAACACCCCCACCCTTCTTCCTCCCCCTCTCCCCTCATGTTTGCCTTTCATTAGCTTTCATCTCTTCAGCTTATTGAACTCCACCACTGGCGTCAAGAGTGTGATGCTTTGATGGTGCGGCCGCTGCCCAACATACGTCTATATTTAGTGCCTTTACATATTTCCACAAGAAATGATTTGCAATGTCTGCCAATTCTCAGGCCGTAACGGGACATAAGGAGCCATACAGTACATGGTGCCCAGAGCCGTTCAAAGGGCGCCTTTGGTCTCTAGACACACTGAAGAGGCCTCACTTAAGTTTTTTCTTCTTTATGTTCTGCCCAGAAGTGTGTTCCTTAATAAGTCTCACACTGTGATATAAGATAGAAACAAGAGAGGGCATTTGGCAGACATGGTAAATGTACAAGTCATACTGTACTGTGGAAACTATAAAGTTGAAAAAAGTAGATACCCTATTTCTATCTTGGTGGACTATCAAGAGCTTCAATATTTTAATTAATTTGTTAATTAAATGACTATAACTGTACAAGCCAAATTACCCAACAGATTTTAGACTACCTAAAACCAGGTCTAAACTAGTGGTGCAGGTGGTGCAATGCAAATTTGGTGGATTTGATCCAGGAGCAGGCAGAGGGATTAAATGCTCTGCGGACGTATATGGTGGATATCATCCTATTTCAATCATAAAAATATGACAGCGTGGACAGAAGTGGGCACTTCGGTCTCTGTCGGCCCAGTCGTTGACAGATGCCCACATTTTCGGCGAATGCTTGATGACGTGAAGCCTCGGAAAAATACACGGACTGAGAAAAACGACCTGTATTGACCCGGATCGACGGACGAAAAACCTGCTTCAGTCGGTGCTCAGTCCATGTATTTTTTTAGGTTACTTTGAGCCCGCTTATCTCATCTCTCGGGTCCCAAGAAGTCAATTTGTTTCTGCAATTTCAAGGATGTGCGCCCTTACACCTATATCTACCTGTGCAAAGTCTAGAAAAATCCTAAAAGAAAGAAATGCGCACAGTTAGACGGTGCATTCCGCTAAATGGGTTCCGCTGCTAAGTGCAGTGTGAAAATGCCTTATATGTAATACATTGCAACCTACCGTTGCTTCTATTCTTCTGTGATGGTGTCACAAAAAACACAAGAAACACACACTTGTGTAGTCCCTGAGTTGAAGTCTCCCAAGATTTTGGTTGAACTTTTAAATATTACGTATTATGATTTTTATTAAAATACTGACTTCCTGTCGGCTGTCATTATCAAGGTACTGTAAACAATCTTCCCCACACATCTGTTACACGCAAAAACAACTTTTAGGGGTGCAGACTACTTCATACAATAGTTGTGTGACGCTATTGATGCAGTGGATTTAGTTTTCTTGCTGGCATGCGTGTAAGCAGGTCCTACAAAGTCTGCCTTTATTGCTCGATAAAATAAAATAAAGCTAGTTCAAATCAGTGTTAGATAAGAAAAGAAAAGACACAAAACATGATTCATTTCGCTTGTACAAGGGAATGTATACACCAATAAATATTATTATTACTGTACTACCCTTCACCAGAGTTACAGTAAATATGGTCAAATGAACTGATCGACTTGATAACAACTAATCTAGATCACATGAACATGCAATACTAATATAGTATAGTAAAAACATTAGATGTAGCACATAAAATGCATCCTATCACATCGAGTACAATACAACGCACAGAGTCTCCGATCTTATTTAGGCAATCTTGGCTCAGCGTTACATCACAATATGAAACATGGCACGGTCTTGTTTTATTTGAGCAAGGTTTGCTGTAAACTTGTGAGAAACACAAGCAAAAGAAGATAATTCTCCAAGCACCCCCGTGGTGCTAATCGTATGCTTTGTGTGTCATAGCAGTCAACAACACAAGACCCGCAGACAATCAGCTTTAAAAAAATTTTTTTTTAACATCATTAATTTCTTTAGGCCACAACAAAAGTCTAATGTTAAAATGGGCTACTTGCAATGCAAATGAGCTAAAGTGATGGGGCTTTTATTTGAAGTTGAACCTTTGTTGTCAGTTCCAACTGTATTCTCTGTTTTTCAACACAGCGAGGGACCTTTTTACACATTTCAATGGGGAATTTGTCTTTGAATTATTCAACAGACTAATCCACCATCGCCAGTGCTTTGGTCTGTGTGGGCCCGCTGTTTGAGGCACCAGCCAGTTCATCGTAAATGCTCAGAGAAATAGATAACGAAAGACACAGGGATGCAGGCAACAAAACCTTGGAGAGTGCCAATGATGTCAAACTGTGTTACTACTAATGATGTAAATACATTTGCTATTTGTAGAATATGTGTATGTTAGGAATATGGCTGGAGTTTCTGGACACCCCGTAAATATATCCTATTGGGGCCCATCGACCATTTAATATGAAGTTTTTGCCAGTTATGGACCCATAGATTCACCCTTTTGTGGCAACTCGGTGTGCATAAAAAAGCAAACAGATGGTAAATTAATGAAGCAATAGCACACATTAAAACAGTTGTAACTTTTTCTGCAACAATAAACACTTGGCTACAATGTCCTTCCTATATCATGTTTTATTGATTCATTGGGAACGAGGATTACCTTTACATTATGCGGAAATTTGAAATGTAAAGCAGCCGTGAAATATTGCTGTCGTGTAACAACTTGCTGTTTAACAGTTATTTACAGTATATGAATAATCAGTATTGGGCAATTTACTTTAAAAAGCAATTCAAGTAATTTCAATTAAAGTAATTTAAAGTAACTTAAATTACTTTTAGAAAGTAATTTATTACAATTGATTTAAATGTTTGCAGATCTCACTGGTCTGATGAGCTCCTTCAGTAATGTAAAAAATGAAGTGACTCTTTTTTTGAAGTAACAGTAATGGCGTTATCATGCCTGAAAAAGTAATTCATTACTTCCTTAGTAGTATAGGATTGCAGTTAGTCATTTGATTATTTATAATGTTGTTACTCCCATCACTGTTTGTAGTAAAATTACGGTGGAGGATTTGGTTAGTAGGCTTGCCTCAAAGTCCGAGGTTGTAGGTTCAAATCTCTACTTTGGATTTTCAATATGGATTTTGCAAATTATTCCAGGGTAAAGCAGCTTCCTCTTCCCCAAAACATACATGTTAGGTTAAACTGTCTATAATTATTTGTCCATTCGTCTAAAAGTGAGTGTTTGTCTACTATCCAGTATATGTGCCTTGAGATTGACTGGCGACCAGACCAGTACAGGGTGTACTTCTCCATTCACCCAAAGTCGGCTTGAAAAGGCTCAATCTCACCCCCTGACCTTAACTGTTGATGCTATGATACTGGTTTGTATTATTTTCATTGTTTTAGTTGTTTTTATGCATGGTCTTCTATCATGAAGCAAATCATTCCCATATGCATGCCATTAGGTTGATTGTATTTTATTATGCCTATGAAGGTCAGTGTGACTACAACTAGTGAGAAACTAAGGGTTTACAGATGCATGTGCCATGAATGAAAGTACTTAAGACCCTGTAGGTGTTATAATAAAGAGCTACTGTTCTGCGCACTAGTGTGCATAATGATCGCCAATGACTTGCAGTCAATCAGTGTTGAGACGTGTCAGGTCAATTTTTTGTACTGGAGAACCCCCCGTGGTGTACTGTAAAGCAGACTAAGTAATCACATGTGTTACTAGCCCAATAAGAAAGTGTACCTCCACACAAACTTGTCTTGAACTTGTGACTATAGGCTCCATACTGCTATGCTAATGAGACAAAACCATTGCTATGACAGTAGTGCACAGCAGATAGGAATCTGTCTTGCCTTTGGTATGTAATTATTATATATTATTTTGGACCACACTGGTTGAGAATCACTGCCCCAAACCCACCAACAGTGTTCAACAACAGATCCAGACATCTTCCCACTCAAGCCGTTCTGCACATACAGTGTCAGAGTCCAAGTCCCACACGAAGCTTCCTCCATTGGTCTCACCTCGGAAAACATTCCCCGTTTTTCTGTACGAAAGAGCATAACAGAGAGCGGCGAGAGCGTGTGGGAGGACGCGAGGAAGGATATAGCAGCTCAAGTGTTTCTTGTTATGGTGGAAAATTATGCAAAAGCTCTCCGACTAGCATGAAAGATCAAAGATAAAGGCCATAGGGCATGCACATTAAGAGTTATAACGAGAGCCCTTAGCTGTGCACTGTTTAATTATTGAAACAAGAAACATCTTAGATATTTTAAAGAGCTTCTAATAATGTAGTTTGAAAAGAAAGACCCCGGTGAAGGAAAAAAAAAGGGGAAAGGAGAGAAAGCACCCTTTAATTTGCTGAGTCGTTTGAGCGTTGTGCAGTTTTGCCCCAAAGTAAGAGAGAACTTTCCACAAATTAGGCTGAAAAGAGCCACGCTCGCTGCAAATCAGTTTCACCACGGACCGCGGAGAACCGTTCAATTATCCCAATTACTTCTAATTAGCGAACGTGATCAACAGACGAAGACAATTCAAATCTCACAAGCTCGACGTCGTCACCGCTGTGTTTATGATGCAAGCATTTAATCATACACGCTCATTATGGGAGAACACGTGTTCGCTGGCCATGAATAAATCAGCTGATTCTGGTCGCCTACGCATGGTGTAAAAATATATTTTTACAACAAATTTTCACTGAATGCAAAGTTTTATACCAATTACAGAGATGATTAGTTATTTTCCAGCTGTACAGTCCAGATCTTTGCAATGTGCTTTTATATGTGTTCCCCAATACCTCAACACAGTATGACAGATATGGATTATTAAGTGGACTTCTGATCTATAACATGTATGGTTTTATGCAGTATTCCAATACTCCATATTTGATAGGTTTCCAGCATATCTGGAAACTTCATTTTATAAACTCATTGGATTTTCACTTAGCCCTTGTTTAATTTGACAATATCCAAATATCCTGTCCTTTTTTTGTTAAGGTCAAATCAACTTTTTACTTTTGAGAATTTACTTTTGACCATCAATAATAGCAACTGCAGATCTCCTGCAGTGTCATCTGCAAAAAACAACAACACCATTTTAAAAATATTAGACACTTACCAAATAACATTAATGTATAAAATAAAAAGCTTAGGTTCCCAAGATAGACCCCTGCGGTACACCATAAGTAATATTCAAACACGTTGAATTATGCAGACTACTCAATTTTTTCTTACCAATGTCCCATGGTTAATTGTGTCAAAAGCCTTCTTTAGTAACCTCACAAGCCAGATTGATAATTGTAATTCACTCAAGGGAGTTCTTCACATTATCAAACTGGAACTTCACAAATCCGTTCGGGAAACGAGAGACTTGCTGTACAATATTTCTCGCTGTGCAACATTCAACAGGGAACAAAAAAGGTTGCGAACATATTAGCGGGAGCATTACAAGATGTATTCTTGTAGTATTTGTGAACAAATAACGCGAGAATTCAACTTGCTCTGGCAAGGTTACTTCTTTAGGTCAATGAATACACCCACTGCAAATTTCCTTTTATCGATGCATACAGTTATTTTTTTCACTAACTCCATTAGAGCCAATGAAGTAGATCTAGATGGGCTAAAATCATACTGAATATCATTTAGTAGGTTATGCTTGTCAATAAACTCATCCAGTCAATGTGCAAACATATATTTTTAAAGCATTAAGGTATATTACAGTAGTTAAATTATATAGTCCATTCTATAAAACTTCTTATATAGCGATTGGGGAAGCAGAGAATGAGAGTATTATTCCAAACAGAGACTTTGAGGTTGCTCTTTTTTGGAACATGAGCAGCAAAAACAGACCAAGCAACATCTCAGAATAAATTGTGTTCCGCTATCATTTCATGGGAGGTTGTCCGTGTCTTGATACTGAGTATTTCACAATAAAGCACTTGCTATTCGTAGGGGCCAAACATTTGTGTGACCAAACACAGAGGGAGAAAAAGAGGCTAAGGGCCACATTAATCCATGTCAGTGCAGGCCAAATTATTTATCACCTTGTGCAAACAAACTGTGTCCTGGACAGCCTGTCAGGGTGGTGGGGGATTGGGAGGGGTGTGGGAGGGCGTGTAAGGTCCGCAAGGGCTGCCAGCTACTCCGCAGCCTGACCCCCATCACTCTTCTGCTTATCTCCCCTCCTCGGCCCGCTCCTCATTACTTCTCGCACACGAGCAACCAGGGCCTGGTGACTATACACAGAGATGCGCATGCAGGAACCCAAAAGAGATAACTGATGAAGTGGTCCCGTGTCTTTATTTTCGCCTCCTGTGACATATTTGCCGGACTGTATTTCAGGCACACGGCTGCTTCACTGAACATGTGGGAGCCTGTCCGCTACTTTATGTCTCCACTTGTTCATTTGTGTGCCCATGCTTGTTTGTGTGTTTATGAGCAGCATTCTGGAAAGAGGGAAGAGGTGGGGGCGGGGGTTATACATTGCATCTGGACTCTGGGAAGCAGCCTCCTCAACCTCTCTCATCCACAGCCGAACCCATGCGGGCCGGGGCGTTCCAATCAATAAGCAGTGCCCGTAGCTGCCCCGAGCAAGCTGTTTGAAAAGTCAGAGAAGCATGAAATGGCCATTATTAAATTACTGGAACGGACACATTTAGGAGACCATTGCATTAAGAGAGCAAGCTCACCCAATTAGTGGATCAGCACATTAATAGCCCTGGATGAGAACACCATCTGATCAGAGCTTAGGCGTACGCACAATCTATTGACCTATTTTAGCGGTCCACTGAAAGCTTCATATAGCATTCGCACGGTGCAACACTAACTCATGTCCCGTAGCCAGAATGGATGGTTTATACTTAATGCATGATTCATATGTGGACCCGCCAAAGCTTCGTGATCTGCTCTTTTGCTGAGTCAAACCTCATCCATTTGTAAGCGGCAAAGCCATATTGTAGACAAAGAAGCATTGTTGTGAGATGTTCCCCCGCTCTTTTCCAGAGCGGAAAAATGAGAACTGATTTACTTCCTCGGTTGCACTTCAAAATATGCAGTGCCATATGGTAAGCCCAATAGCGTAATTGCCCGAGTCATTTTTAACTTACTGTTAACAAATCAATAAACATACCAATGCACTTGCTAAAAACTCTGTCCAAACAGATTCAAATATGGCACAAGCAACTATGCTATTAGGCCAATGATATGTTTAAAATGAGATTGGAGTAAATAAACTGATTTAATCATGAAGTTAAGCTATTATAATAAATTAATAAATAATATAGCATAATTATCCAAATACAATGAATTAAATATATTTTATTTTAAAAGAAACGTCGATTACAACATTAGAACTCGCCCAAAAAGTTGTTTAAGGCAAATGGTTTTCAGCAAGATTTTGACAATAAAGTACTGAAAAATCACATGAATAGCACTCAACTCAACATAACTCATTACAATACTGTAATTAAAAGCACATTTAAAAGCAGTTACCAATAGAGTTAAATATATTTAAAAGTAAAAAAAAAAAAAAAACATTACTAAAATTACTAAAAGAGCATACAGTGAAAGAACAAGGTTTTAAAAATACCTTGAAAGACCGTAATCATAAGTATGGGAAAAGAGAATGGTTTTAACCTGAATTTAAAACCATTTACACTGTACTGGTATGCTTTGAATCCTTATCCATTCCTATTCTTCACTCTAAAAATAAAAGATACTAGCAAATTAGGGGACTGTATTTTACACAAGTGCGTTTTGAGGGTGTGTATTATACACGGGTGTGTGTCATTCACAGGTTTTTACCCCAAAAATATTGATATCTGTCAACTATGGCATGTTTGGCGGTGGTATTCACAAATTTAGAGTTTCGATGCTCATGTTCTCAGAAAAGAGTTCGAAACAAATGTTTTTCTTAACTTTCTATACCACTCGTTATAAAATATCTGTGAAAACATCGGTGTCTCTTCAGGAGTATCATTGCTGTCAATGCATTTTAAAACAAGCATCCACAGACTTGGCACGTCAAGGGCTCTTCAGAGCCTTGGGCATATTTTTAGTGCTTTGGTGAGTGATGTTTTTAATATAAATTATTCACCCCAGAGAGGCGCAGCTTTGGATGCTAGCCCTTGTTTTTAAAGAGCACCTTGTTTGCTCCTAATTTTACAGCTGGTCAGGCAGAAGTACAGCGGCTAACCTGCGGGTCAGACTGGCAGTTGGGAATTGCCATCTCCCTGTGCACTTCCATTGCCGTTCTAATGCCTGTGAGCACACATACACACACAAGACTAGTTGACTACTCGTAGACAGAGGTTACAGGGGTAACTAAACCGCCGGGATGCCAAGATCGTTATTTCACTCTCATCACAGGGTTGTGTCCACCTCCAGCATGCTCTGTCTCAACAGCACCATCACTATCAAACACACAACCTCGACACTCAGCCCGCGGCGGCAATGTTTCCAGCAGGCCGAGGTAAGAGTGTGCATGTGTATTGATTTGGCCCTGCTACATTCACCCACACAGAATCTAGCCTTCACTTGTTAGCCTTTGACTTTTTGGAGTCTGGACTACACCGTAGATCAGAGCTGCAGTGAAGTGAAATGTAGGACTTTGTGTACAAATACATTGTTACTATTGGTGGAGTTACTAAACTTAAAAAAAAATCGAATTAAGTCGAGGCTTTGTAATCAATTAATCACATTTTTATCAATGCATCTATTTTCTATAATTATCCAAATTAGGGTGGGTGAGTGTATTGGAGCTTATTCCAGCAGATTTTGGAGTACATCCCGGGCTGACCCAAAGTCAATCATTGGTATTCACTTTCACGTTCACACCTCTTCAATTAATCTCAGATGTATTTTTTTTTTAAAATATTTGTGGCAGGTTGCCAGAGTACCCAGAAAAAAATCATACAACCCCAGGGAGAACATACAAACTCCACATAGGCGGGTAGAGTAGCCAAAAATTGTACTCAAGTAAAAGTAGTGTTACATCAAAATAATATTACTCTAGTAAAAGTAAAAAGTAGTCGTCTAAAAAAAATACTCAAGGACAAGCAGAAAAAGTATTTGCTGAAAAGAATACTCAAGTACTGAGTAACTACTTGAACATGAAGTCTGATCAGACAAAAATATAAAATGATTTGCAAATGCTGGCATCTTCAAATAATAAAATAAAATTAAAAACGTTTTGAGCTGGAACAGTGCAAACAGTCCTCTGTACTGGGAGGCGAACATGCTAACACATATTCATCCGACCACTTTCTTTCTTTGCTCAACATATTTAATAATAAGGGATTCAACTGATAAAGAAAACAGTCACAAGTGAACTACTGAGCACACAGAAATCCCTGCAGCCAATGATGGCCAAGCGGGATGTGTCATCACAAATCGTGTTTGTGTTTTGACCTCCGGCAAACCCCTGAAACTGACTCACCGAACCCTTGGGGTTCGATTGAACCCAGGTTAAAAACCACTGGTCTGGTAATTTCGTAAATGAAAAAATGTACACACAACAGTTTTCATGGAAAACATGAACTTGTCACACACAACAAGATGCACACAGCTGACTGTCAAGACGAATAAGAAAGAAGATGACATTTCTGCCATCTGTGAACAAGAAATGCTGATGTTAAAAACATCCAGCACTCACAAAAAGGCAACGGGCTTCTCTTAACTGTCTTATTTAATCAGTGACAGAAACTCAAAGAAAAAAAGACACACAACTCTGTAATATGAATTTCGCTGGCCGTTCACTGACTTTGCGAAGGTGCAATGAGGGGCTCAGAGATTGGAGAACTCTGAATCAGCCATGACAACCATGCGCTTCACCATCTTTTGTTTTTTATTGTCACTTAATGCATCTTGCATATCATAATTCGAATCAATTAAATGTGTTAATTAATACATACTGGCCATGATTTTTTATAGTTGTTAGTGTTTGACTGTAATTGTATTTGACTGTAATTGTATTTTAGTAACTTCATGATTATGTATTTGACTTAAGACAACACATTTGTGTGAAGACACACATGCCCCTAAAGGCTGCCGGTGTTTTGTGTGGGAAAAAAGTTACTAGTGAATGTTGCCCTCTGAAGGCTTGGATTTCCCGTCAGCAATATTGGCCCAGACAGGCAAAAATGTCTCTGCAAAGTGATGAAATATTGAGTCTGTTTTGATTATGAACTCCCCCTTACCTCCTGCAACTTGGCTGAGGTATTGACGAGGTGAGATTTATTCACATTTATTTTCTGCTGTATTCCTGTTTTCTGGTGAAGAAATTGAGCGTTGTCTGACAAAAAAAAAGCTTTGCAGACTTCAAGTCAGCTGACCTAAACTCACCTTATTTTCTCTAGCTCAGCTTGTTTGCAGTGCAGTGCAGGATGAGTGGGTATTATACGGTGTTGATGTCTCACTGTCTGTTTGGCAATAAAATAATCCATTGCTTTAGTGGGAGCTATTGAATTCTTAAAAAAAATGCCACTTTTAATGTATTAAAGTGAGTATGAAAGAAGAAAGAATGAAAAGATTACTAACACATCCACATATGGGTTCTTTATTATTTGCTTTATTTGTCCACTAGTATTATAAGAGGTATGTCAGAAAAAATACCAGGACTTGTGTCACAAATGATATATTTCGATCTCAAACTGCATACCTTAGAATTTTCCCCTTCAATGTGGGTCAGGCGATCAATCAGGATGTCTAACAAAGAGATTTTGCTGCATTTTCTTTGTTTAGTGCATGAGAAGAGGTGAGAGTTGTGGCAGGACTAGTCATGGCTGCTTCCCCAAATGTATCCCTGCAAGTTTCAAGAGTTCCTTCAAAGTATGAAAAGAGTATCTCTAAAGTCCTACAAGACAGGCTTACACACAGTACATTGAAAGAACAGACATTATATAATAAATATTGTCTTTTTTAATGTGAAACTGTAAAGACATAGTTTGACCATTAAGACTATCGTGAACTCTGCATCTAAAATTGCCGGGACGCAGATACGATGACGTCATTAACATGCGCCATATAATGACATCATCAACATGCGCTACCACGGTATGACGGTAGAGTCCAAATCTCTTCCTTCTGCAAAATGTATACCTTATATTGAATATACCGTTTCGCCCAGCCCTACACTCACACAACATGTCTGGAAAACATGACCTCAAACTTGGCAAAGATTTTATTTTGAAGGATCCTTTCTATTTTCAGTATTTCTTTTGGAAAATTGCCTCGAAAGCTGAACTAATCAGATGTTAACTAGCATAGCAGAGAGGTGTGTTGTTTACCTAGAAGCAACCTCAAAGACACGGAAGAACAGCTTGCAATGAAGAAAGCTTGCACGGTAGAATTGGAATAGGAAATCTTGACGTGCTGAGACATTCAGTAACTCTGACTAGGGCAATGCATGACAGAATAAAGGCCTATATGACAATATAAACGTCACAAATACAGAATCTAAATACTAAAGCAAAGCAAATGCATAGCAACTGACAATCTCACCACCGCAAAGGGCATAACAACTGACAACATCATCACCAAAAGGGAGCAAATACAGGATTGCAACAACACAACGACCCTAAACACAGTGGTAACATCAAAGTTCAATTACGTTACAATCAGACAAGCTGTCTAAAAAAAAAGAAAATGTTGATAGTTTGGACTTGCCTTTACCGGGGCTGTACTCTGTTTCAAAAGTCTGAGAATACTAAAGCAGACAAGAAAACATATGGAAGAGCAGTCACAAAAACAATCCCTGAAAAGTTGACAAATGAAGCCAAGAGTGATGTCATTCACTCCAGCAAGAGAGAACATAAAATGATCTGTTTTCATTTGCATTGTCTATTTTCACCTGCTTCCCTTTATTTTGGGAATTCCGAGGACTGGCGAATCAACAACAGCAATGTATAATGACCTGAATGGATGGAAGAGCATGCATACCCCCACAAATGCCCAAATGCCTTTGTATCCCCTGCATCTGAATCTTCTCATCCCCAGCGGTCCTCATGCAGGCAAACATCATCTTTCGAGGACCTGCTGGTATTCGTGATATCATTTCTCCACCCTATATCCTTCAGTGCTCATCGGCAACACGCTTGCAAGACCAAACAACAGATTATAAACCAGTAAGAACAAAAAAAAGAGGCTGCCTGCTGCTGGCCCACATGGAAATGGCCCAGATCTGCTAGGGAGGGGAAGGGGCTGTGGAAGCCTTCTGCCGGGCCTAGGGCCAAGGTTTGATCCCCAGTCGACTGGCGTCCTTCCAACCCAGAGGAATGAGTGTTCTGCCCACAACCCCCGTCCTCATCAGCAGCAGCATCCCCCCCCATAGTATGATAGATACTCCGTCCGCTCCCTACAGCAGGGAGTAGGTATTAGACATCTGTATAATTGACTGAGGATGAGGAAAAGAAGGGCAAAAGGATGGAAAGACGGAAGGACAGATTGAGACAGTTTGCTCTTGACTGAGACGTCGGGCAAAGAGCTGACGTTTTAGTTGCTTTTGTCTGGGTCTGAAGGCCAGACGAGAGGCATTAGGAAAAGGGAAGAGCATGCAAGGTGAGGGAGAAGATGGCGGTTAAAAGGACATGGCTCAGAAGAAGCTGGCTTTCACGCCACAGGACATCCTTTCACACTTACACTTGTCTTCTCCGATCCCCTCACGCAAGCGGCTCAGGAGCAGGACGTCACAAACAGGCGTACACTTGTGTCTGATGTAACTTGTGCTACTTCACGGTGATGTGCTACATTCAAGTGCTCCGATTTCTTTTGCTCTGAAATATTTCTGTTTCGAGAGTTTTACTCTGGGCCTTCCTCTCAGAGCGGTACAAAGGGGTGAGTGCGGGGGTACGGGGCCTGCTGGAGGAGGGGCATGCACAGCACCCCACGCCCCGATGATGGAAAAGTTTCAATGGGCAACAAAATGCCTTTTGCCGGAAAAAACACCAGACACGTTTAACTGAAAAAATTTTCAAATAAATGTTTAATTGTCATAGACATAGACACAACAACTTGATGATTGACTGGTTTTGAAATCAGAAATCAAGAATAGTAGTTTGTCCAATTATTGCACCAGAAAGTAAAAAAAAATCCAAAAGTAAAAAATCTTGCAAAATCTCAATGTTATTATTTATTGCACAGAACATTTTGAAATTTTGGTGCAGATTTTAGGAAGCATTATGGAATTTGACACACATGATTTGCTTTCATGGGCCACATAAAATGATTGTGACTGGCCACATCTGGCTCCCGAGCCTCGGGTTTGACACCTGTCATCTAAAGGGTGTTGTTATCTTATGTGATCAAAACACACACAAGACAAAACGGATAAATCCACCAAATGGCCTCATTTAAAGAACATTCTCCTATAAGTACTGGCTATTGTCCACATATCAAAGGCAAAGTTTATTTGAAAGCCACCACGGGTGGGGAACTTTCCAGGGAAAATAACACAATTATAAGAGTACACAGACTGGTTCATTATTAATGGACACTGCTTTTCAAGCGCCTCACTCAAAAGACCTCTCAATAATTGATCTCCATAGAGACACATGTCAAGGCAGTGTGCTTGGACACTTCATGAATATCAAATAGATATGCAAAACAAAAAGAGTAGCTATACACTACATCATTAAGCGCACTTGCCGCTCTGCTTGTGACCAGTCAGGGAGCCCTGATTGTTTGCCGCACCTTGAAAGCGATCGCAGCACTTTGATTTGTTCTTCATGAAACACTTTGGAGGCCATGAAGCCACGAACGCTTTGCCACTTTGGCGTCCTAATGATCGCGTTTTAAGGGAACGGGTGGGAGATAGGCAGCGACGTAGCTATTAGATGATACTCTAATGACCATCCTTGATCAGTTATTAACGAGACATTTCTCATTAGTTAATTGAATAACTTGCTAAATGTGCTCACACTCCTCGCCTCGTGTCTTTGGATTCATTTCAAGCATTAGATGATGATGAACTTGAGATGAGAGGGCTGAGTGATGCACTGTCTTTATCGCCGCTAAGTGCCTGGTGAGACACGGGCGACAACGGCAATGTGACTGTGAGGTTCGGTTATTAACATGAACACATTAGAGAATGTTGGCAAACAAACCCGTAACGCCTAAGACATTTTGTCTGGTTTCAACCAATCGACTGCTCAAATTAGTCAAACGCTGCTATTCGGAAAATACAAAAACAATCAAACACTTAACTGTAATGACAAAAATCACTTAACGAGCCACTCCAGAGGTGAAAATGTTTGTCATGCTGGAGTCTGACTGATTTTAATATGAGTCTGCTTACTTCACATCACATCCGGTGTTCAGTACACTTCTCATAAAAAGTAAGGGATATTCACCTTTAGGGTCAAATTTCAGGATGAACCCAAATGCACTATAACATTAATTCATTCCGGATATTTATTGGTTGATCGATTGACGGAACCGTGGTCTTCCTCCCACATCCGGAAAAACATGCAGGTCAATTGGACACTCTAAATAGTCCATGGATGTCAACGCGAAGGTCCGTGTTTGTTTATCTATACAGTGTGTGCCTCCCAACGCTCAGTAGGCCAATGCACAACTCTATGACAAAATAAAGGCCTATATGACAAACTAAGAATGAGTAATATAACAAAAAAACACAATTATCTATGACCCAGTGACCTGACTCAAAACCCAATCAAACTTGGGTAGGTTTATACACATGATGATTTCATTGTAGATGCTTTTTTCACTTCCTTATTGTTAAACATTCCTTATAAAGTATACACACATACACAGCATTCATTGCATTGCATTGTTTATTCTTTCCACATTTAATGTTATGAGGACGTGTTCAAAACATTTTTTTTTATCCACTGCACACTCTCATCCTCCTCTTTTTCTAATCAGTTAATTATTGCATAATTTAAAATGAAAACAATTAATAAAGAGCCCAATAGTTTGACATGAACAAATATTCTGAATGTCATACGCAAACATTTATTTCATGCTTTACTTTATTGTATGTAGTTACGTTTATTGCACAAACACACGTTCGCTACCTTTAGCTTAACCAATCCGCTGTCAAGCTAAAGGATCGTCTGTGGTCCAAATTAATAGTGCGATTAATTAAAAACACTTTTACTTTGACAGCACTAATTTTAATGGAAGCGAGTTCATCTGATTGTATGTAACGTAACGCACGCGACGTAATCTCTCCATATTATGTCAGAATTGAGTCGTTCTTATGTATCGTGAATGTCACTGCCATATTGCTGGCAGTGTACCGGGATATTGGCCTTCATGACACAATGCACATCTCTAATATTTACAATCTTTGATTCTCTTCTTGTTTTTGTTCTTCTATATGAGCACATTATGCCAAACAGCACATGCTGGAGATTTCACTCATTCTCACTTCCTCCTCTTTATTAATACAAACACATACCTGTAGCACTAGCCACTTTGTCATGTGACGCCATCAGGATGTTGCAGATGGGAGATGCTGCCATGACTTTCATTAAAGGATCAAATTTGACCACAGAAACGAAGGCTCAGCACTTGCCAAACAAATTTATTTCCACTTTGCATCTATTTGGGTAGAAAAAAACAAACACTTCATTCGAGTGGACTGATTGGACGGATTGAAAACGGACACGGCCTGCTGTGTTGTGCATGCATATCCACACACGTTCGCTACGTGCGGATGGAATTCATGTTTATGGATGCACGACACATCCTATTAGCGTAGTCAGTTCAGAGTTGAGGGTCACTGTAGGTACACGCATGTGTGTGTGTGTTTGTGTGCGTGAGGGAAGTGGAGATGCGGGCCTGCTTGGGGGGTCTCAGAGCAAGCAGGTAAGAGTCATGCTGGGTGTTCTCTCGGTTCACTGCTAATGGACTTCAATCTGGATACGTGAAGATCTACTTTACTTTCCAGTCACAGCTCGCTCACTACGGGATTGCACATTTTGGCTTTGCATGATACGCTTGTTTATTTAACCCTGATAGCAAAAGTGAGGAGCAGAGACAGAAAAAAATAACTGATGATAATATAAGTGCACTGGAAGTGTAAATATGACAACGATGTTTATGATAAGAATGAGTTTTCTTAAATCAAATCATTTATTTGATGAAACAGTGAAACTTTAATTTCATTGAATTTCCCATGTATCTATATCCAATCATTTGTTCCAGATGCATCTTTTTTTTTTTGTTACCTTATCTGCCACACAAGTATGAGATTGTACTGTAATGTATGACACTTGTAATGTTCTACCCTTTGACTACAAGTGACAGCTAACCAGTCGGCAGCTTGCACAAGAAGCAAATGTAGCAGTCTACAGTTCACTTTTATTTAATGTTGTCAAGCCATAAAAACAAAAGGACTCCAATGATGGACACCTATTAGAGATGATCTAAATCAAAGTTGCTTGTCCACAAACAGTTGGTCAATAGTAGCTGAGGTTCAGAACATTGGGAATTAAACAGAACAGGAAGTAGAATTTCACGTCATTTTAGGCTTTTTTTGGATTCGCAATTGTTATTTATTTATTTCATTTGCTTCCCCACAACTCCTTTAAGTGTGTATGCAATCTATTGAACTAAATGTTCCGCCTTCCCCGCTGATCCGCTCACCTCCATGTAGGAAAACAAGAAGCACAGTGCTGTAAAAGAATTTACCAAGCAAAGATCATATCATTTCTCACTCACTCAGTAAACCCTTGGTGCTGTGTATTGATTTATTTACCTGCACGTTTTTATTTGTCTTTTTTTTCCACCACACACACACACACATACGTTTTTCAGAACAAATTTCATCCAGGCCATCCATTGAGCATTTAGTGCTACATGATGGAAGCTTTTTCATTTGCCGCCAGTGAGGGCAGATCAGCCAGGCTTAAGCCAATTCAGCATCCAGTTTGAAGGAACACATTTTTTTTCTTTATTTAGTACTATTTTGTGCTATTTAGTTGTTTATTTTTCAGATGACTTTACTTTTACTCCCTTTGAGACACATTTTCGAAAATGTAGTTTGTTCCAACATACAAATATCGTAATGTTTCTGTTTATGTCCTCCCCCGATGGAATAATGCAAACTTAGATGGATAATACTCTGTGGTCTCATTTTCACACACAGAGAATAAGCTCATCTTGTTTTTGCGTGTGGTGATTATGTATCACCACACGATTACTGTACTGTACATGTTGGTATAATATTTCAACATGTAAATGTGCTTCCGGGAAGTGAGGCAGAACAAATTCAAGACAGCGCAAATTGTTTATTCCCACTAAATAGATATGCAGTTCCTATCAGATATAAAAACAAGCCTATTGGTCACATTGCTGAGCTAATTGTGTCGATGAAGCAAAAGGAACAAACACGTGTACATTGTTCGGTAGAGCATAGAGAAACTTTTAAGGACACGCACTCCACTTGATAGTCCTGACATGAAATAGCCTCTCTGTACAATTGGGAGGGGGAGGGAGTGTGTTTTGCTGATTTCACTTCATTGGTGATGGAGTGCAAGGTGGGATGCTGCTGCCATGGGAGTAAGGCTGAGCCAAAGGTCTGGGGCGTGTCGAACTGCCAATCAAACTTTTGGATGTTAACGCGCTGAATAACAATCTAAAGTCATCCCCCATTAACATTTGTAACATGCTTAAGTAATGGCCTAAACACACAAAGTGGATGAGGATGCCAAGAGACTTACAGTGTGATCTTGAATTGCAAATGAGGTGTTAAAGGTGCCTGGGAATGGGAACTACATTTACAGCTAGCCATAAAGCGCTAAAATAATTGAACTGCCAATGATAATGCTAGTTTAACATGAGAAAATTGGGGCCTGATTTACTGTAAACAAAGATGTATTTAGTCATTTAGGGGCCCACGGTAAACTCAGTCATGGGGCCCACCACACCCATATTTCACCGACTAAAGTTCCATTTTCACCTCAAAACTGGCGCATCTTCATTTTGGTGCCGGGGCAAGTCTAGTTTTGAGGAATTTGGCACACCGCTCTACACCATGCTGTGCATTCTGGCATTCATTATTTAGATGTTTGAGCTGTCACAAAAGACAAAATAGTAGTGTTGAAGTCCACGTTGTGCTTGAAATGTATGTTTTACAAAAAGCTAATTTTCTAAAAAAAATTCCTCTTCTTTCGACAAAACTATGCTATATTCTAACGCTGATAACTAAAGAACAGAAATAGATGGAAATACACTTCTTTACACACATACACATACACAATATTCTGCGGGCCTTGCAAGATCAGTCAAAATCCAGTAAAACGGCTGGTATTGGAGGGGGTTGCTCCAATGAAAATGGCTGGCATTCAATGAGTTAAGCAAAAAGGCTAACTTTACTTGAACAAACTGCGACGGTATTTTGGTCAATGTGAGTGTGAGGTTGTTGGTCTACCTTTAGGCCGGAGTCAGCTGTGGTAGGCTACAGCTCACCCACGACCCTGAAGAGAATAAACAGTATAGAAAATGGATGGCCGGACAGTTGGCAGAATTATACAATCCAACAGAGATGTAATCTACACGCTAACGCTACTTATTATCGGAAGCAGATTTAACATTAGAAAAAGCTGATCTGAAAGTTGATAAAACTCAATTTAGACCTACTGTATGTCAGATGTGTCCACAAAATGAAAACAAAAGCTAAGCTATGCTAAACCTAAATGCAAACTAAAACAATAAACTGTTTCTTGTTAAACATTAGAAAACATAACCATTAACAATTTGCAGATTTATATATTTAACTAAATGCTAGCTAACGTAACTATCAACAGGTGGAAGATTTGAAGAATTAAAAGAAAACATTAGCAAAAAGCTAGCTAACTTCATTGGAAATTGTCAGATTTTGCCACGTATGAAAACATCAGCTAAATATTAGCCACCGTTATCCTAAAAAGTTGAGAGCTCTATGTTTTTTAGTTTTTTTTTTAACTTATATTTAACTCATTCACCACCTTAACGGATGAATTCGTCAGACTAAAAAGCCCCGCCCACCGCCTTTGACGAATTTATTTGTCAAAACCCTTTTTTTAATGGCGATGGAAGAGTAATGTCTACTGCATGTGTAGCGTCACTTTAATGAAAAATGATTGCAAACTTAACAATTAACAGATGGCAGACATGTTCTTTAATAAAAAGCTAAAAGATAATGTAGCCATTCACAGATTGCAGATTTGTAACTACAGAAAACTAACTTAACGTTTAGAGACGAGGAGTGAAAAGTAGTGCTTTAAGAAAAACATGCATCCATTTTATTTTCTCATATCTTTTTCTCACTTCTACTCTCAACCATCCACGAAGCTAAGGAAGAAAAAAAACGAGCAGAGATTACACAACCCAAGTCTTGACGGGACTGATATAAAAAAGTGATGAATTGATTCACAGACATGGCTGAACGAGTGAAGTGACACCACATTCCTCCAGAGCTTTGCATTCAATTCCATCTCCGGAATGGCACCACAATATAGCTTTTTCTTTTTTTTTTCTCTCCTTCCTTCAACTCCTGAGACACCATCACAGATAGAACATGGTCAGCAAAATGTGTGTGTTATACACTGCTCTTCACTGCTACCTCTGCATTGCACTGCAGTTTCATCAGCCGTGGTTCATGTTTAACAAGCACTTCCTCTTATTAGAAAACCCGGTGGGAATGTGCTGTGTCAGATGGCACATGCCACAGCGACTTTGTGGTATGTTTATACGAAACACTTAAATTGCCAGCATTCGTTGAGATTGCTCTATCCTGATACTCACTTTATTGTGTAAAAAATAAAAAAAGCAACCGTGTTATTTTATTTTATGTCAGGATCAATATTTTTTGTGGGCTCACTCCATCACAGATTTTTTTTGTAATATTTTTTTTTTATTGCACTTATATCATGGTGTGATTCCGTGATGATTATTTTTCCACATAATGTTATTGCCATTTTAGGTAGAAATAAGGCTGAAATTACACACCTGCACCTGCTTGCATTTCCTGCATTTTCCTTGACTGATACGCATATTTTTATGGGTGATTATTATCATTCTAATCATTTTTGCTGACTTTCATAAGCAACCCTAAAGTGACATGAACTACCCTGCAATTTCCACCCCCCAAAAAAAAAAATATATATATATATACATATATATAAATTGCATTAGTGGAATATGAGTTTAGCAGCAAAATCCAGCAGATTTTATCAATATCAGAAGGCTGTCATTTTGCCACTTGCTGTCGACTGAAAATGACATCACAGTTACTCAGGTCTCATGCAACAACCAATCACAGTTCAGCCTCAGAAAACAGGTGAGCTCTGATTGGTCATTGCCTGAGCCCTGAGCAACTGTGACCGCCCCCCTGAGATGGATAAAAACGCCCAGATTTTACATAATAAATAATTCCACAAATTTAATATTAATCAAAATGTCATGCTTAGACTAGTGAGGTCATATATAACATATTATTGTTAAGAAATGCTGAAGGGTGACTTTCCCTTTAAAAGGTTTGTAGATTTTTACAAGATTGTGGCAAAGGACTACTAATGCCCCACCCCCACCCCCCAAAAAACAAATTATGTCAACATATTTGTTGGACAAGAAAATGCCACAAGATGGCGCCAGAGTATTACAGTTATCGGTTTGTCTTGAGCATAAAACGCCAAACGTGAGTCTTCGGAGAGTAATAGCTTCTAAATTTAAATGCTGAATCGCATATATGAGAGCAGTAATATCGTACTGTATGTAACTACGCAATTACCGCGCCTTTTGTCCTCTTTACTAACGGAACGAGCGTGAAATGAACACCAGGTTCACTTCATTGCTCACTTGGTAAAAAAGTATAAAAACAGTAAAAACTTGAGGGAGGTGCTTGTCTACATGAAATCAGTGGCTTTCGCTTTGCTTGACTTGTAGCCGGGGGGCAGCAGGGCCGAGATGAAGCCGAGGTATTTCTGGGTCTCCGTCGTCACATGTGCTGCTCCTCTCCTCTACCAGCAGCACACCTTGACAGTGACTTTGTGTGACAGCAGATATAATGTGATTGCTCCCTCGTCCCTCGGGTCCGCCACAGTTGATGGAGACTTCTGGGCTCGGCTTCTGCTTCCCAGCGACAGCAGTGACAGCAAAGGAGAGGGAGGGGAGAAAAGAGGGGGGGGGGGGAGCTTAAGCATGATGACCAGTGGCGTTTTTCACACACTTGTTTGCCTTCACTTTTGTCTTCAGTAAGTGCAAAAGCACGGTCTACTCGTTTGAGATAAGGCCACTCTCTCACCCATTTACTGTGTATATTCCATTCTTTTGCTTTCAAAAAGCCTTTTAGTTGCTCTACACAATAACTTGCAGCAAGACAACTAAAGTGGATGATAGCGAAGTCATTTCTTTGGTGAATCATTTTCTCTCAACTGGTTTATTTCGGTAATGCTTGTTCGCTTCCTTTTACTGTATATGATTGTTTCCTGCTGTAACTAGCGAATTTCCCCGCTTTGGAATCTATATAGGACTCTTCTTCTTTGTCTTATTCATCTTCTTGAACAGCACTTCACTACATGGACATATGTCACTAATAATATGGAGAAGTATGTATATAAGACTACTTGATGTCACGTATATGACAACTATTACTACTAATAAATTTGACTTCTAGAGCTTTTCTTGATGTGCACAGAAACGGTTCACAACTAAAAAAAATAGCAACATTTCTCTTTATCTTGCCTCATGAATTAAAATATTTCAGTTTCAGAAGCAAAAAATGTTTACCTAAACTTTCTGCCATCTACTGTCAAGGTCTGATTTGTGAACATGTCACATTAATGATTAAAGTCCTCAAGTAAACACCGCCTTCAAAAATATTCATCTAATTACTGATTAGTTTCGCCTGGGTTTGGAATGTGTAGATCTGCTCAGGGCAGGGGCGGATCTATTCTGGTGAGATGCAGGGCTGTGGGCCATCCCAAAATGTTTGCCTTATCACCTTTAACAGGTGTTTAAAAAAAAAAACTACAAAATAAAAACTGCTCAAAATAACTGTAATAAATAATTGCTTGATTGATTGGATTTAGCGTGTATAATAAAGTTGGACAATGTTAAAACGACCCTTGCATCCTTTATTTTCTTTTTTTATATATCCGTAGCCTTGGAAGGAAAAAAATTGGACACCCCTCTCATAAAGTGCGGATTACATTTTGATAGCTTCGATATCATTATTTTAGATTAATTATTGTGGTGTTTATAACTAAATGCCATTGTCCAAATACTTCCAAACTGTGTATTTTCAGCTGAAAATCCCCCTCGCTTTGCCTCAGACAAATCAAGTCTATTTGAACCCTGACCGATGTACGGGATTCACTTTATTTTGTTTTAGATTGCCATCATGAGTCCCAAATGTTGTGATGATGTGGGGAGCGTACGCCGTCACGTCTACTGTAAGTGTGTCAAATCAGGTGAAGCTGTGGCGTCTCATACCTGCAGGCAGTACACGCCACCGCTGTCTGCGCAGGTCATGGCTACATGGAGTCTAACATCTTGTGTCGGGCTCCTTTTGTCTGTTCAACACTTTAAAAAAAAATGGAGTTTAGGTGTAGCTGGTAAATTTAGTCAAAACCACCTGCACATTCAATTGAGATCCAAAAGCTCAATAGAACTCTTTAAAGAAAGAGTTTTAAGTTTCAATTTGGATTGACATTGGTGAGATGTATTAATGCATCATAATAACATTTCTTTCACCAAAGCATGATTATGATAATGAAAAATGTCGCAAAAACATACAGCTGAGAAGCACATTATTTGAGGTTAGGCATCAAGAACTATTGTAAAGGTAGCTTTAGTTGTAAAATGTGCCCTGCAATTGGCTGCCCAAAGTCAGCTGGGCTACCTAGCTAACCAAGCTAAATGAGGATGGCATGCTAAGAAAATGGCAGTACTACGCATAATTGGAAATGGTACAATGGAACTTGTTGCTACGTTAGGGATAAAGATTCATGAAAAACATTCACTATTGTAATAATTAATTTTAATCATCCGTGACCTAATAATCTATAAATAACAACAGGTCATCTTATTTTATAGTCATGTGAAATTTCTTAAAAATGAGTGCAAATGTTTTGCATTAAATCCTGACTAACAACCAAATTTCAGTGGTCACCATTGGGCAAAATTAGCAACAACAGTTAATTTTTGTGAAAGACTGCTGTTTGTGTTCTGTCCTCACGGGCCACATCGCACCACCTGATGGGCTGGTTCTGGCCTGTGGGCCTTATGTTTGACATCCCCGGATTCGACTGTGTAGGTGTCCCTAATGTTATGTCCTGGAGGGAGCATTATGGAGACTGCTAAGATGCATGAGCATATTCTCATCACTTTCACAGAGCATGTTGGAGTGGAGCTGGGAGAACTTTAGATTGTCAAGTCCTTCACCCTTTGCTTGATGTGATAGCAATACACCATCGACGTAATGTACAGTGAAGGAGTGTGGTGAAAAGGACATTCTAGGGACTGGCTGGAATTAACTTCCGCAAAGCGAAGTTGCCTCAGCTGTCATGGGTAGTGATGTGGGATGAAAATCCATGCACACATAAAACCCACATTCACATGGTGAAAAATTCCATAATCAGACTGGAAGCTTGGGAGAAGCCAACCCTACCAGATGATTTATTTGATGTCGATTCATTTTATTCCCCGCTTCTTGGACGGGATGCCCTTAATTATGGTTAGTCTATTGAAGAGCAAATGAGCTTGACAGCATTCCATCTTGTTGTCACAGGAGAGGGGGAGAAAGCAGCGTGTTTGTGTGTGCGTCTGTGTGTGTGTGTGTGTGTGTTGGAACCTTCGCAGGTGGAGTGTATTGTGCACTTTCTCCTTGCCACTAATCCGCCCGTCACTAATGAAGTGTGTCGCTTAAGAATGGGAGAGAGAGAGGGCGTCAACCATTAGTCTTATCCATTCCCATTAATACTCAAGGATTACTCATTATTCCCCGATTAATAAACAGTCTTCAAAGCAGCCTCAATAAGGAAAGCTTCGTTAATGATTAGCATTAAATGTATTCACATCGCAGTTAGCGGCATTGCCAGCCAGGCGTGCTTCAACCGACATCATTAGGATGTTTTGTCAAAGCGCCTCTTTTGAAAAGGATTAATAAATATGAATAAAGGTGCATTTGACTTTGACAGTAGCATCTTCTTTCAAGGTAATCATTTCATAAACAATGCACATTACCTTGGTAATTGGACATCCCAGAACAAAAACGAATAATCCAATTATTCAACCGAGTGAGGCTGTATTGATTTTCGGAAAACATTAGCCAAACAATTTGCAAGGGGTAATGAAATTCCTTTACTTTGCGCTCCAAAAAAAAAAAAAATGCAAACGATTGTGCTAGTCAAACGCTAAGAGCATAATTTCATGTTAGGCATGCCTCTCAGGCCACATGCTAATGGGTAGCACAGATCTTAAACATAAATGTAATTACTCACTCGGAGCATTCTTTTCTAAAGTGTTTAAAGCAGAGGTATGGAATACCATGGACAGTTATTACTCTAAAGTTGAACCCCCACCAGTGGTTGCAAAATGCAGAATTTGGTTTGCTTTTTTGCAACTTGAATTCCTTAAGAAGTGCTTGTTGTACAAACATCATCTGTGATGATGAATTGATTACAGCATTAGCGTAGATTAGTGATAGACTACGTTGTATTCCAATTTATAAACAAAATCTGGTTATCTTAGTGCTAGTGATGGGAAAGTGAAGCTTCATGAAGCACTTGTGATGTATATATATATATTTTTTTCCTCCTCTACATTGTGCTCTTAGTTTAAAGATAAAGGCAAGTGCAATGGGAAACAATTACATTTCTACTGCATCTTTAAACTAAGAGTGCCATCTAGAGGAGTAAAAAAATATCACAAGTGCTTCATGAAGCTTCATTTGTCTATCACTAGTTTACAGGTAAGAACTTTAAAAGTGAGTTGAACGAGGTGAATTAAACACAACTCAACGTTGACGTTATGCCTTTGCCATATTGTTGTTAAAGTCAAGTGTGAGTGTTTTATTGGTTTTAGGATCCACACAGGAAACACAAAGCTCAGTACTGTGAGGCAGATGAGTCTACTATGCTGCCCCCTATTGTAAAGTTGTTTAAAAAAAATTATTACATATTCATTTTATCTGGTGTTCCATAAAACAAATAGATTAATTTGTTTCCAATCCCATGTGGAGGTTAGCTGTACACAGCAATACAAACAAATCGTCACACTTGTCGACAACATGACACCACTGAAATATTCATTTCATACTGGACTTGAACCTCTGCCACCGCAACTCTTAGTTGGATTAAATATTGGACACAATTACATTGTAGTGGTGTGGTATAAATAGCCTGGGGATATTTGCATGAATTATACCATGCCGGAAACTATTGTAATGCATTGTTTTGCATGCTCACATCTCCCTTGCTCTCATGACACTAATCCTTAACATTGCAAATTCTGTGTTGCCTCATTTTGCAGCAACCCGAGGTTGTTTTCTTTGCAATAATTTCACAGGGCCAGAATAACTTGATTAGACTTCAGATATAATCAAACTATCCATCCATCCATTTTCCTAACCGCTTGTCCTCACGAGGGTTAATCAAACTTTCAATCAAATGTCAATGAAATCCATTTAAAGCACAATCATCATGTCATTTATTTCTCCTGGCCCTTTTAATAAGCAGTTCTCACAAATTAGCAGACACACTTTCAAATCTTCAAACCTCCCCATGCATCACCAAAAGCACATTATTTTTGAACTACTCACATATGTGTGTGTCCCATGCTAAAAAATAATCCATAAAACAAAAATATTAAAATAAGAAAAAATGTATACGTGTTATATACTCCACTCATTCCTGAAGTCATTACAAAAAAACGCGGGTTTTATGTGCAACGGTACATCCGCGCATTCTAGATGATGCCGTTATGATAGTTATTATAATGTGCAGTAAAACATGTCCACTTTATAGTCATTGTGGAAAATGGAATGAAGGGTGTCATTTTGAAATATGTCACTCTTCAATAAACTGTATATCATACACAACAGAGCGACCGTGGCTACACCCAACGCAGTGATGTCTCCGCCATTAAAGAGCTTATTTCATTTGACTTCCCGGTGACAGTTTTAGAGCCAAAGTCACCTCTATTGCTTGCAATTTCCCTTGTGAAAGTAATCATTAATAACTAAATAATGTCTCCTGGATTGAAATGATTGTGTAATAAAAAAGCAGGGTGATACAAAGTGGTTGAAACGCCAGTAAAGTAGCACAGGCTTAATTAACAATCCGTGGTTGGAAGCATTAAACACTTCGGTCAAAAACTACCGGAAGCACTGGTAATTGGTGTGAAACAATGCTGATCGATTCAACATTGTGTGTTGCGGGGACAAAACATCTTTTCTTTGCTTTTCTTCACAGTGTCTTGGTACGATCAAAGACTTTGATTAAGAGCGACAGAAATGGCGCCTGAGGCCTCATGAACTATAAGCTCTGTCAGTCACAACATCTCTTAATTACAGAAGATCCGTCTTCCCCTGTAAAGAACATTCTACTGGGTCAATGGACCCTTGTTTGGCATTAACTGGATTTTTTTTTTCTCTGACATTTTGATTGCTAATTGTTATCAAACAACACCAAAACTATTTCTGCAAAACACTGTCTCTATATGAGATGAGGTAAGGAATTTTTACAAGTTTGACCCAGTGATGCTGCAAAGCTCTAAGTGGCTTGTAAACCATCATAATGGCAGACAGGATCAGTGCATTGCCCTTGGGTACCACAGCAGTGTTTAGATTGCTGCCTCGCCTAACCAAGTATAGAAATCCATCCTTCTATCTATTTTTTTGTAGCGCATTAGAGCCGTGGCTGAGCTGGAACCAATCACAGTCGAAAGTGGGAGAAAGGCGGGGTGCACATAGGGAACATATTGATACAGCAACCATTCACCCTCAAATTAACACTTATTGATAGTTAAAAGCCTTTTCAGAGATGGGCATTTAGTAGGTCCATCAGTCTGTCTCTGGCGGATGCCCGTTTTGCTGCCGAATGACGAAAAAAAAAAACGGATTGACTTTGCACCGACAGAAGTGGGTTTTCGTTCGTCACCGGAATCATCACTGAACGGGTCAGTACCGACGGACGTATCAGTCCGTTACAGACAAACTCCCGTTTTGCTGACGACAGTATGCAGGAATTATTTTGGTGCTCAGTTGGTGTATTTTACGTCAGGCATTTTGTTGGACAGCTAAGGGAACCTTTAGTGTGCTAATGTATAGGGACGTAACGATAACGTCAATATTGTGATATCACGATATTAAAACTGCCACAATATCGTCGTCATCAAGTCACGATATTAAAAGCAGCACATCTGTTAAAGAATTCATTGATTTACATTTGTGCAGTTCTAGCACCCTCTGGTGACTAGTTTTTTAGTGCAGATTAATTTTCACATAGCATCTTTTGGCCCTTTTATGTTTAAAATCCACACTAATGGTCAGATTAAGGGGAACATAATATGCTTGTGAACCAAGTCAATATGTGGAGCAACTCAATGTGTGCGTACATTAACAAGTAAGTGCTTCCGTGAGAGTGTAGAGACGGTTTTTCAGTAACCAGAAGGTCGGCTGTTCAATCCCCACTCGCCCCCAAGTCATGTGTCGTTGTGTCCTTGGGCAAGGCACTTCACACACATTTCCTCAAGCGCTAATCACACTGGTGTATGGAAGGTGTGAATATTTGGTGGTGGTCAGAGGGGTTGTAGGCGCACACTGGCACCCAAGCTTCCGTCAGCCTGGCCCAGGGCAGCTACTTAAGTAGCTTAACGCCACCACAGTGTGAATGTGTGAGTGCATGAATGATGTATCCATTCCATTGTAAAGCGTCGTTGAGTGTCTAGAAAAGCGCTATATAAATCTGATGCATTATTTTTTTATTAATATTAAGTGTTATTAGAGATTGTAGGTTGTTTATATGCATTGTTGTTATGTACAAAAGCACAGTATTGTGTTTTTTTTAGTATGAGCTTATTTTTTTACAATATTTTGACCTTTTTTTATATCGCTAACCTTCCCATAATATTGTGATAATTTTCGTATCGTGACCTTCATATTGTGATATTATCATATTGTGATGTTTGGATATCATCCCTACTAATTTATGTCCGTTTGGGGCAGTATTCACAGCATTTATGACTGTGATCCTCCTATACGGCGACATTAGTGAGGAAGGAAGAGAACAGGAAAACAAGTGGACTGAGTGAGTTATTGAAGCTTGTAAATCAGTCGTATTAGGAGTACAGTCTCGACATGATTGGCTGTCACTGACGCAACGGTCAAAAATAGCAGTGACGAACTGTAATTTAGCGATGACGCAAGCACGGTTAAAATAACAATAAAGGAGTGAGGGACTGACAATTACAGTTTGGTTCTGCTTGAAATAAAGACGGACTGGCAAACAACAAACGATGGATCGTCAATATTTACTAATGCGCTAAATGTGAAAGTAAGTAGGAAATATTTAGGGTTATTCGGATAAAGTCCTTTTTATTTGGTTTATTGTATGAATCGCTATGACAACTGTTACTGACATACCCATGGCCCAAACAAATGGCTTGCTGACTGAAGTAAAAAAAAAAAAAAAAAGGGACAAAACATTGGAGCTGGCAAAATCTGCCTGGATCGGCACACAAAGTCCAATTGGGGACATCTGGTCACCATACATACAATACACTGCTCCCCTTTGGCTTGGATAATACCGCAATAATCTATTCAGATTGGCCAAAAAAAATTCCTCTTGTCTACAAATCTATATCGTCCTGTGGTTTTTCTTTTTAAAGAAAAAAAAGGTTGTGCTTTATTTCCCTTGACTAGTTTCAGCGACGGCTGCCGCCTTCCTCAGAAGAGGTCAAACTAACAGTTGTGACGTGTCACATCATTGCAAATGAGAAAACCACATCATGGACTGGGACAAAAGCAAGCATCATTGGAACAGAAGAACAAAAATACAAAAAGCAATAGAGATCAGAAAACATGGCCCTGACACACTAAACAGGGACAAAGGAACTTTTCAACTTTCCCACACATGAGATCCACTTCTCTGGAGATCATCAAGCGACGGAGGGCATAGTCGGCGTGGGGCGTCACATGACAGCTCCGCCACTCCGGCTACGCCCAGGAACATCAGCTGATAAGACACGTCACAACTATCAGTTTAACAGCTTCTGAGGAAGGCGCCAGTCGTAAAGCACAACCTTTTTTTTTTCACACACACACAAAAAAAAATAAAAAATAAAATAAATAAAAGAGCAATGATGATGACATTTCCGAATGAACAATACTGAGCTCTTAGAAAAAAAAGAGAAAAAAAAAAAAAGAAAAAAAAAAGCACAACCTTTTTTTTTGTCTCAAAAAAGAAAAAACACAAGATAATCTATTCAGATCGATGAACAATGATGAAATAGCTTTATTGCTAAAATGTAGTTTATATTTGATAATGTCATGTGGAATATCCCTTATCTATACAATCTCCTTTGCGAGAATCCTGCTCCAAAAAAAATCCAACAACATCTGAGCGTTGAAGCGTTTGTGGGATGAATGCACAGTGCATGACCTGGAATGAATGTGCTCGCAATCAGACAATCAATTAGTAATGCTGCGGGGGATAGCGACTCGACTAATCCCTGGGGGGCCATGGGGGGGAAATCTGAATTATATTGCATTCCCCACTCAGCAGCGACTGTTTCTGCTGGAGCCAGAGCAGACTAATCAAACAGCATTACTGGAGACGATCAATAGGCAGACAAAGTGATACATGGACCTGTATATTCATATCATATAACATAGAGCATTCACATAGACACACATTCAATGATGGCATGTCCTTTGAGATTCATTAGTATCACACACAAATATTAATATCCGTGTGTCTGGTAAAAAAAAAAAAATTGCTGCCTTCACACTTTGGCTATGCTGAGTCAGACCAGATTTCTGTTGTATATGAATAATTATAGCGGCAGTATGAAATAAATAGTCATGTGGAAAGAGTTCAGATTGGAAAAGTTTGTTTGGTGCTGATTCATTGCTGAGTCGACACTCACGCTACACAGTATCCATATCAACAGTATGTGGACCAATGGAAAAACATGAGAGCGCCAGAGATTTATTTTACAGTAAATCAAACCGTTTTTTTTCCCGAAGATAATATTGTACTGTAACATTGTATCAGTAAAGGACTTATATGTGTGAGGGGGTGGGCTAAACCTCACTATAAAGTGGCAAAGTTGCATACACTTCTTTCACAAATAATCTAATCTTTTTAATTTGAGCGATAAGGTTGAATTGAATGTAATTATGTGCAGCTGGCTCTGCAAGAGATTCATAAAAAAAATGAGGCTAAGCCCATCTGCTGACTGGGAAAAGGAGGTGGAGGGGGTGCCAGTGACATTGGAGAGAATGAAAGGAAGAGAGTCTAAAATCATTAAATCGGCCACTATCTCCTCTCTTCTGTCACTCAGGGAGGGGTGGGGGGGATGAGGCACTAATGAAATATTAATGCCTTATTTGGAGATTTACATTAATCTTTCCTCCCTGTTTCTGGCCATCTCCGCCACTTGGATGTGAGATTTAAAAGCCGGGCTTGGGATGGCTTGAATGTATCTTCTGATTAGATACATCTGAGAGTCTCATTCTCCTGTTTTGCAATATACAGTTTCACATATTACAGAGTCTGACTGATATTAAATTGCTTATTCCTCCCCTTGCTTCTTAACAACATACGACTGCTGTGTGGATGTTCTCTTTGACAAAAGAAACTAGACGCTGGACATGATTATTAGGAGCTTTTACCACAACACGGAGCCGTTAGATGGGGCAGCTGGTTTCACAAAGCTATAAAAGCTATATTTTGGAATTATTTTGGCCCTAGAGGATAGTATAATCTCAAATACTTTAAGACCAGCGTTCACCCCCCCCCCCCCCACACACACACACATATATATATATCACACTTGCAACCCATAATGAGGACAATCACTATATAAAATGGATGGATGATAAATTGAAAAAGTGTGCATGTTTTAGCACAAAGCAGCTGAAACCCCAACATACTAAATTGCATCATTCATTCTCAACCCAGCCCTTATGGTTAATCATCACTGGTGTTAAGGATCAGACCAGAGTCAGGCAGCTTTCGTTGCTCCCAGGAGGCCGTTAAGAGTGTGTCAGGTAAACCAGCTGCAGTTTGCCCAATGTCCAATCTCTACTGAGAATTGAAGTGAACAAAAAGCTGACACCACTGATGCTAACAGCTCCCCCGCACACTCCGGCACAGGGGAGTTAGAGTTACCTCGGTTATGAATAACAACCCTGATGTCAGCCTTTGCAAAACTGAAAATGTACACTTGTGACTTGAGAATTGGTTCTGGAATTGAAAACCATAAGGTCCCCTGATACCGCTCAAAACTGTTTTACCGTGACGTCTTTGGTATGAATCGTCCACTTGCACATTGAAGCTTCGTGTGAAAAATGGTGGAAAGGCTGCAATTGAACCACTGTTCCATGGAACAAGACAAATTCACATGCTCTAAGTGTGAATAGTATGGAACATTGATTCTGGAAGTGAGCGTTTGTCTGCTAACTGCTATACCATTAGCGATTCATCATTTCCGCCGCGAGGCCTTCTTGTCAGAACTCAGCATTCCCTTCCTGTCCTTCAAAAGCGTGTCACTTCCTCCCAGTGTTTATATTGTATCTACATACTGTGTTGCACAAATGTCCCCCCATCAGTGTTGCACAGCAAATTGAATAGTGTGGCAGTTACATCAACAAAAATCACACTGGTTGATGCCGTTTGTGCCTGAAGGCTTCATGCAAGAGTGCGCGTCCATGTGCGAGCGTGCAAATGGAGGTGACGTTAGCGGGAGGAGTGTCCATATGGTGTGAAGTCATGTCGAGATTGGAAAAAGGGTGACACCATGCAGTGTCAGTCACAATGACAGACACCACTCGATCGAGGACGACGACAACGAGATGAGGTAATCGGCCGAAACGACTCAGAGGACGCTGAAGACCGCCTTCCAACCTCGACATCTACACAAAGACATGCAACGCTTATCAGGATCACATACTGAACTCATTTGGTTCATACTAAGTCTCATACATAAATAAACAACAAGAAAAGTGAACATCTGATATATTTTGTATAATTATAAAACGACATTCAAGCCATTCTCTTTATTTTCACTCTTTTTTTTTTTTTTTTACTCTAGGGCTCCCTCTAAAGTTATAGATTGTAACGAGACTAAGCCATTTTATTTATTTATTAATTTACTCTAGGGCTTCCCTAAAGTTGTAGATTGTAACTGCACTAAGCTATTTTATTTATTTTACTCTAGGGCTCCCCTAAAGTTGGAGACTGTAACATTTATTTATTTATTTGATTTGTTTTACTCTAGGGCCTAAAACTGTAGATGGTTATTTATTTATTTATTTATTTATGTATTTATATTTTACTCTATACACTCTCCTAAAGTTGTAGATTGTAACTGGACTAAGCCATATTATTTACTTATTTATAACTGCATTGCCCAGCCCAATGGCTGTCAGCCCATCGGTGAAACACCCGGCACCCCCACTTATCAGTTCAGCCGCACCTGCAGCTGATTACGAGTCAGACCTCACACCAATATTGTGCCATCAGGTGTAAATTTAAATACACCTTGGTAATGTTTATCTGTATTCTTACACTTGCAGGGAGAAGGCGCAAAATGTATCCAGAGTCTCTTCATTGAAAATGTGTTTGTGTGATTGATGTGCGCTCTCTTTCCTCTTTCTCTCTCATTACCCAGTCGAGCTACCGGCTTCCATAATCCTGGAAGGTTTAAGCGCCACTATGTTGTGATTGGTTAGACATTACATCAGGGTGATGTAATACTCCTAGGACTGGCTAGTGTGTTGTGCGTAGAGGAGAGGATGGGGTGGGTGGGCATGGCTGAGTGCTGGGTAACGAGAGAAGGTGGAGAAAAGCAGGGTGTTATTGAGCAGAAGTCGCTCTCTCTCTCTTTCTCTCTCTCTCTCGCTCACTCTCTCTTTCTTGCCTGCAGCCAGCCAGTGTGCCTGTGCAGCCCCCACAGAAAGCCTCTATAATCCCAAAGCACACAGCAATGCTTTGGAGAAGGAGGGAAATAATCAAGACTGTTTCCATAGGCCCCCCCCCATCTAAAGGCTGGAGATAAGCTTCGCTATGCATGTTGTGTACTGTTAGCAGTTGTGTGTATTGGGGATACATACACAAAGCAGAAATGGGATTTTGGAGGGGACTGAAATTCAATCATTAATTGCAAATAGACATAGGAAAGGGAGGTGATTGTTTGGCAGGGACAGAAAATGCCAAGGCATTTGGTGTTTGTGCATAATGACTTGTAGCCAATTTCCCACTCCAGTGCAAGGTGCTTTTTCATGGATCCAAACGGTGTTATAGCATATCTGGGCTTTGAGATGAGGTTAGCACAAAGGCGAGCCAGTGGCACCGGCAATGTGTTTTCGCCTGATTGCTTTCAGGCTACGGCAGAGGCTGCTTTTCAAATGGTAAAAACAACGTAAGGTCGTCAAAATTAATCTACAGTTTGAGCAGTAAACATTTCAAGTGAATGGTCAAGAGAAGGCTCGCCTAAAATATGGTATGTAATAAAAGCGATATATTTTCCCATGCTATCATAACATAAATAATGCATAGTAAATTCGATAATAGATTGCTTGATACTGAAAGGTCAAAGATAGTCCATTCAGGAATGTTGGACGGAGGACAACTTTCTATAGAGAGAAATGGAAGTAGAAATAATCATTTTTTTGGGTCGATTTGTTACCATAATCTAGACTTTATTGATGGGATAAAAGTACAATTTGAGCATTTTAGCCTTCTGCCAATAGTAATATTATCAACACTAATAGTCCTAAATCAAACACAGTTAAAATCATATTAACAAGTGCATAAATCAGTTAAATCAACACTTCTAAAATAGTTATATATTTTACACTTGGAGATCATTTTAACTCACTATACAGAGTTAAATTAATAGGAGTAGACAAGTAACTCTTCTCAGACACATCTATTTTTTTCTCTGAGTAAATGTTAGTTTGAATCCTTAAATGTTTGCTCTGACTGGGATTTAATGCAAGTACCATGTATCATAAATCAGATGCTCTATCCACTGAGCCATCCAGCCTTCATGTCTCTGACTCTTTGTAAATATGTGATCTGAGTTAATATAACACGAGAATTAATTTATTTTTTGGTGATCAACCCTGTGAAATAAATCCTAATCTGGACACTATTAGTTAAAATTAACTCCCATAAATCTAACTCTGGAATTGTTGGCGGCTCTCACATCACCAATGAAAATGATCTTCATTTAGCCAACTCAGGCACATTTACATTGTATAATATTGATTAATGTGCATTGTCCCTTTTCAAATAAACAAATACACTCCCGTGTGTATCCCACTTCTTTTCTCTCATTTTCACGTGGTCACAATAAAAACAAACAAAAAGCAATCATGACAACGCTGAAATTTTGTGCAATGTCAAAGGCACAATTTTGCTGAAATTTTCTTGGTTAAATTCCGAATTGTATGAACTCATGTCGTGGTGCAACTCTGTATATCACAATCCATATTTTGAATCAAAATTACTGTGACACACAAACACATCTTTGTACTGTATGAAGTTCTAAATTGTGATCCCAGCCTTTGGAACTCAATACTGGTGGATCAAAAATTAGAGGTCAAGCTATCACAACATCACACAGCATCCAACATCAGACACTGAGGCTGCAATTTGGCCTCAAGGATGAATGGATGCCTTCCATCAGGCCCATCTGTGTGTGTCTTTGGCAGAGAAAAAGCCCCTCATGTTCCAAATTTCCCCCCAAAATGAATTCAGAGTGTGACCACAGGTAAATATTGCCAAAACATGTTCACCATTAGGTATACAGTAAATAAAAAGAAGGGCTTCGTGAGCCAGTATACTTTTTAATAGTCTGTGCCTGTGTAATGGGAAAGAGGCCTCAGGAAAGTGGCTAAATTGTTGAGCCTGCTATAAAATGACACACTGAATTATGGAAAGAGATGCTTAACGAGATGGGCCAACCAAGAGATTAAATGAGAATAGCTGGAAAGCCTATTGAGAATGGTGTCAAAAGCCTCTTTAAGGTCATATGTTGCCCTAAGATAAAATCTAATATGAGTAATACAAATAGGAGCATGGTCCTTGCGTAGCACTTCATTCTGGATATTTATTTATATATTTAACAATGAAACCAGCTGTTGTAGCTTTGATCAATGAGAAAAGCCACTGAGGTATATCAAGTATACAGCAAAAACAGCAAATTACTACCATGTCTTACATTGCTCCAGGCGAGCAACAGAAACAAAATAATGGTTGTATCACAGTGAAGCTTATGCACATGTTAGCGCAGTCATTTCCACTGCAGCTGTTGAGGTCTATGAGGTTTTTATAGTCTTGTTTTAAATTTTCAGCTTCCTTGGACTTGGTTTGTTGTATAAACAGTGTTTAGTTTGGCTATATAGTAAGCGGGTAAACTTTGTGTTTCCTTGTTGCCGATTCAAAGGTATGATGGACGTCCTCGTCCCTGAAAATACTCCAAAAAATTACATTCCCTCTATTCCTAATATATTGTGACTAGTGAGAACAGCACAAATGGTAAATACTGCACACTACATTCTAAAAACAGTTGGACCAAAAGTAACCCATTTATGGATAAAAAATGGACCGATCCACTTTATGGGTTAATTTGACTCAACTTTCTGGGGTACTTTATACCAGTGTCTCTCAAAAGTGGTCATCGAGTACCCCTATCCTGCCTGTTTTGCATGTCTCTCACAGCCAACACAGGTGTTTCAAACGATCAGCTAATCAGCCAGCTGAAGCCTGATAACGATCCTCAGCTGTGTTGGCTGAGGGAGACATGGAAAACAGGCTGGATAGGGGTACTCGAGGACCAGGGTTGAGAACCAATGATTTATAATAAAAAAATTGACCCAACTAAAGGATCAATATTTATGAGTTGTTTCACACTAAATGACACTAAATGAGAAACAGAGCAGGAACTCAACTTCCCAGCGTAAATAAGGACATTTCTAAAAAAGTGGAAAACCTCTATAGTGTACCCCAGCATTGTTGTTTTTGCTAAGTTTTGAGTATCTAGGAGGCGGACTGCAACAGTTGTAGAACAACCTGTCTCAAATTCAAAAGATTACATCAATTTTGAGTAGTGTTGTTCCTATACGATACAAGTATCGGGAGGGGCCCTGATACTGCATTAAAGCGCTGGCATCTGTATCGGCAAGTACGAACAAGTAACGGGCTGATGCCATTTACTGATGCTAGTATAGAAATTTGAACGCAGCGCACACTCACTGATGTGTGATCACAGGTGTTTGGTGCATGCTTTCCTGTTTCACAAAGTTTTTCAAGCAGTGCCTGACCAAGATAGTAATGATTTTACATCCAAGGGAGTATGCAGTTCTTTAGAATGTAAAACAAACAAACATGTTTTTTCTAACGGCGTGGTATCGGTACGGGATTGGCATCGGCCGATACGGCACTGCCGGCTATCGGAAGCCAAAAAACACTAATTTTGAGTAAATGTACCCTCAAGAGAGTCAGAAATCGACACTGGAGTTAAGAATCAGTAGCAGGTGATCAGGTAACAATATTATGTACAGTTGTGTATAATTAGTGTAACTATGGAAGTGGATGCCTCCTGATAACACTTCCCAAGTGGCAGCATCAAAATTCAAAAGGGAGATAAAATCTCGCCACGAGAAACACCAGATTTTTCCATTTATGGCATTTTTTCATTCACGATCAAACTTGATTTTACACTCAACATATTCAATTGTTAACCGTGTAATTTATTATTAATCCATGATAAACTAGGATAAACAGTCCAGGGGATGTATGGGTGTATTGTTACTATTTTGTTTGAATCTGTTAATTTTGCGGAAAAAAGAAGAAAAGAAGAAAAAGAAAAAAGTCTAATCCAGGTTGATCTATCAGTAACTGCAGACCGAAGTTGCATATAAATACAGATGAAAACACAATTTCTTTGGTGGAGGTGAACAAGTTCAGGCTTTATTTCCATGCCTTTCTTTCCATAAAGTCCACACTCATTTCCATTTTTGTATAACTACTAAGCGTGAAGTGAATCTATGGGAAATTCTGCCCCAGGCAACCTGTCTGCAATCCCGTTTTATAGTGCACCCCTTGCTGTACTTGTAAAGCATCTCCCACTGCACTATAAGACCCGCCTCCACTGTTGTAAAGCTGTCTGGAGCACACTGCACTCATATCGCTGTGACAGAGGTCAGCGAGTGCTTGAGACCGCCTGACGTCATCCTGCTGCAACCCCCTGCAGAACCACCAGCAGCACAACCAACAGACCAGGCACAGTGGGTGCCTTTACAGCCTCTTACTTATCCTGTATGCACCCCACAGCAGGCTGCATGGCCGGATACGCCCTGAAGGCGGACCCATCTCAAGCGTGCCATGTTTTATTTTGTAAGTATATTACTAGCATGAATGTTTATGGTGCAGAAAATGCAAGTGTGGAATCATTCACTGGCGTTTTGGGAACACTTTTTAACTTTCTAACCCACTGAATAGGTGTGCATTTTAATGTTCATCTCCCCTGTTAATGAACACATTGTGTTGAAACCTAATAAGGCAGCAAGGATGTGCGCTTACGACAATACTTTACGCCATTATTTATCTAATAAACTGTAGGATGCAACTGCCATTAGCACTGACGCTGATGTGGATGTTCAGCCCCCATCAGCGGGCTCCTGCAAGCCAATCTGCTGTGTGCTTTATGCAAATATGAAACTGTTACTGTCAGGATGCAGACTAATTCCACATTATTCCTCGGGTAGCCGGCCAATCAGGTTGACTTTGAAATGGATTGTGGGTGATTAGTGGGGAATGCTGCAAGGATGCAGAGGTCCCTCTAGTGAACCCCCGCAGCTGGTGCCGGAGTCAGCAGAGCAACGATCCAGGTAATTAATTCTTTGACAAGCATCAGTGATTTGGAAAATCAGTAAGAATGGCAGACGCTGATCAAAAGGGAAACACGTGGTGAGATGTTTAAACAGTGGGTGTTGGAGGTGTCAGTCACGTGGGGGGGGGGGAATCAAAGACTACTGGAGGCCTTGAGCACAAACACTAAACACAATGCAAGGAGCTAATTGTCCAACAAGAGGCAGTGATGAAGCAAGTGTGCGTTTGGGTGAATCTCACATACACATGTAACCTTGACAAAGTCAAATTTGCAGAGTTTCAGGCCCTGTTCACACGGAAGCATAGCCGGTTTCGTTCCTCAAAAGAATCTTGTACACACAGAAACGTTTCGAGACATGCGCGTGTCCAAAGGAAGACGTTTAACCTGCTGTAATGTATATGCTGAGTCTGGAGTGGCACTGTAGCTCAGCCACAGGGAGTTAACGGAAAGCATAGAAGAAGAATCAGCGATCAAGACGAACCAATAATCTGAATTGCCGATAGGCTGCCTTAATACTGCTCCCAAGAAACGATTCTCGGCATTCAATCCTAATCATTTATAGTATTGAAAAAAAAAAAAAGTATTTACAGATCAGTGAGACGAACACAGGAGAAGTGACAATGGCGGATGATTCCAGTACACAGTTGACAGACCAGCGGTTCTGGCGCAGTTACGCGAGAATTGGAGCATACATAATCAAACAGGAGGAGCATCCCACATATGGTGTCCACATTGGAACGTACGGGGCACGTTTTGAAATCTTTCCACTCTGGAGCCCGGTTCCAAAAGTGATCGGTTTCAAGCTCCGAAATGGCGCCGCCGAGTGGACGAACTGCTCAAATGGTAAGACACTTGTGCGGATACTTGTGCCTCAGACTTTAACGATCGTGGATGGTTACCATCTCTAACCTACCTAAAGTATTCAGTTTGATAAGGCTTTTCTTGCAATTGAGACTTTTGTATTGACAAGCAAGTACTTTTTCTTTATATAAGCTGATAGCATTTGGCTAAACCACTGCTTGCGAGAAATTACAAAGATAAACAAGCGTTCTCATGTTATCTTACTCTGTTGCTGTGCAAATACGTATCTGAATCGGAATCATCTTCATTGGCCAAGTATGTAAAAACAGAAGGAATTAGTCTTACAGTCAAACTTGAAAGCTTGGCGGTTCGCTACTCAGAGTTTATTGGACGGGCAAAGAAGGGAGATGAAGGGGAAAAAACAATTTTCAGCCTATGCGCCAATGGAGAGGGGCACAGCATGGGGGGGACTTCGTACTCCAGATACTTTCCTCTTTCCTTGCTGCCCTCAGTTTCCTACTCCTGAATCAATGTACCGCTTTATTGTGGCCAGCGACAATATGCCGAAAAGGTAAATACACTCATTCATGTCTTGTTGTGGTTTGCATGTCTTGCTTTGGCATGAAATGAATGTGAAGTTTTAACATTTGTATGCACTTTTGAAGTAAAAAAAAAAAAAATCAATTGAAATCAAGGCATCTAAAGCTGAGCCAAGCTGAGAAGTGAAAACATGACAGACATGCTTACCAGGGTATTTGAAAAAATCTATCGTTTTGTCAAATTTTTACTTAAAATTTTCCCAATAGTTTCTCTCACCATTTCTTTTTAAATCATGGTTTAAGAAACAAGCCTTTTAGTGTGTGAAAATAACAAAAATACGTAATGAACGCTGGGTTGAATACACAAATACACCAACATATGTACAAAAATATGCATAATTTGAACATACTACTATTACACCATGCTACACGGCTACAGTAAACAAATCATGTATATAGTCTCAAAAATTGAGATAAACCTCACATTTATATTCCATGAGCAATTCCTTGCACACAAAACAAACACAATGAGCACACGGTCCAGGAATATAACTCAATATAAACGCATACACATGTGGTAAGGATCAATTCATTTTCCATATTTATTATACATATCCCACTAAACCTACACCGTAGAATGAAATGCAAACAATGGCATGGCATTCACGGGCATGATATCACATGTGATACGAGCACACAAACTCACAACACTCATAAACACACAAGAGTTTGGGTTGACATTACTGCCATAGCCTTGATTAAATCACGTGTATATCCTTTATTTGATTGCGTGGACTGAAAGAGGAAAAAACACACAAGCGGAAAAACCATAATGAAACATCATTGGCACAGCTATTACACACACAGGCCAGAATACAAATTCCCTATGCAGGTATTTTGTTTTCATCCATCAGAATTCATTATGTGAATAAATGTATCATAGGAGTGTAGCTATTGATCCAGTGCTAAATCTCATTGTTATATTCCTATTCAGCAGCGAGCCAGGTGACTGTAGAAAAGAAGGGTGACCAAATGTCATGGTGACAACATGTTGCATTGCCAAGGGTAGCTTTATCGATCAAGACAGACATACAAAGAGAGGAGAGATATTTCAACAGGACCCCGACCGACTGACATTTATAATAAAAACAATTAATAACAAGTGCATTCTTTTTATCACCCTCTTTTGTTTGTCTAAAGAGCATACAAAAAAAAAAAAAAACTTTGACAGGTTACTACTGGCAATCACGACGGAGAATGTAGGTAGTTAATTGTGTACAGTAGGTTGGTGGTTGGTTGAAAGCGGCCATGGAAGAACCCATTAAAACTCATGCAGAGAAAAGTGGAGCTCGAGGAACTGCTTTTTGTTGTTACAGTACCGTATTTTTCGGACGATAAGGGACACTTAAAAGCCTTTCATTTTCTGAACTAGAAGTCCTCCCTGCTCATCATGGGAAACATAGTCCTACTAACCTATCGGTCAGACCAACAAAAGGTTGGTTAATGGTGCGTGCATTGTTTTGTTTACAGCTGTTAAACTGTCAAGCAAGATAGCATTTAGCATTAGCTAAAAACACAACCACCGGTCACCAGATTGACTAACGATGTTCAAACTTCTTTTTTTTCTTCAGCCGTTGGAACCCTTCCTCCACTCGAAGCAACCCCCGTTTAGTTGCACATTGAACAAAAGCAAGCTGGACATGTATCACTACTACCCAATATTTCATGTTTGGTCTAAAACTAGCGTAATAGCGCTAAATGTCACAAATAAATGTATCACACAGTTTGAATGAACTATTTGAAATATAATGCTTCACAATGACAATGCACCTTATAACCTGATGCACCTTATGTATGAAAATGTTTTAAAATAGACCCATTCGTTAATATTGCGCCTAATAATACTGTGTGCCTAATCGTCCGTAAAATACGATAACATTAACATTCGCAGTCATAGAAGTCAAATTAACCACTGTAATGACTAAAAATAACAAACATTTAAAAACAAGACTCTCCCTTTTATTGTAGTCGACTTACGTATAGCAAATATGGAAACAAGGAGAAAAGATTGATGAAGGGGAGTAAACAATTTATGTATGTGATTTGCTGACATCCCGAATGACATCACACAAGCCAGTTTGTTGGACCTTCCAAGTGTGACCATAAAATTCTGGTAGGCCAATGAATTCTTCTAATATAGGAGCATTCTACATTGATAGTTCCACTCAAATTATCATGTGGTTGTTTTCTAACATGGGACCATTATACTGATCTTTATTTGACATTTTATGGTTCTTGCTGTCATACCTAAATTTTGAAACACTGAGAATGGATGCTATAGTTTGGGAATTAATTTGCCAGCCACGCAAAGCAAGTCTACAGAACAACCTTGATGACTCGGACACGTCCCCCATGGGACGTTTCCGTTCGGTATGTCTTGAAGCGTTGTAAGAAGACAATAAAGCTCAGAAGCGAGCTGATGGATGAATGAATTTGCATTGTAGGCATCAAAGTCAACCGCCACCGTGACGACGACAAGCCTCAGCTGCTTGACTGAGTAAGAGCCTTGCAGCGAGAGCGAGACGCAGGTCAGAAGGTGTGCAGGTTTCCTGGCAGAGCTTCACTTGTCCCTGCCTTGTCTGACGCTCTCAGGTAATTAGCGCAAACTTGCAAATTTTTCCCTGTGCATGGCTTAAAGCGTCTTGTGCTAAAGCAGTCCACATCAAAATGGCATGTCATACCACATTATCTTCAACAGCGCTCCCTTCAGCAAAAGCCCGGCTCCCCAGTCAGCTCTGCTCTCCATCTGCTTCCCTGCATGTTTATCTGTTGATAGCACCGGAACATATCCACGCTCATTGTTTTTCACCAGGGGGATGAGCAGAGTGGATTAAGTAGATCTCTTGATCGGTGGATTTACATTGCATTGTAAGGCAGTCATCAGCATAAGGTGGAACTCGCCGGAAACTAACATTCCTATCTTACAAGCCGGCATGTGTGTCCCAATAGGTGGGCAGAAATCTTTCTTGGCTTGGATACATGTTCATGACTAACAGATGCTCTGGAAAGACCTTCTACACATTTTTTGTCTATGGGAATTTATATCCATTCATCCAATTAAACATTTGTGAGGTCAGACATAACAGCTGTTTGACGAAAGAGCCTGGCCTCCAAATTCCGGCTGTAATTTATCACGAAGTCTGTCTGATGGGGTTAAGTCAGCGGTGGGAAGCTCTGGTTCTCAAAGGCTGGAATATTGCCTGTTTTAGATGTTTCCCTCCTCCAACACACCTGATTCATACAATCAGATGATTACGATACTGATCATTAGATTCAGGTGTGTCGGGGGAGGGAAACATCTGATTAATTTGATCACCTGATTGTGATAATGATCCTGATCATTAGAATCAGGTGTGTTGGACGATGGAACCATCTAAAAACCTGCAGGACTCTGACCCTCAAGGACTAGGATTGCATGCTGATGATCTGATCATTAGAATCAGATGTGTTGGATGAGGGAAACATCTAAAACCTGCAAGACTCTGGCTCTCGAGGACCAGGATGGCCCACTTCTGGGTTAAATTCTTCCACACTAAATTCACACAACCATACTTTTAAAGATCTTGTTTTGTACAGTACACTGGGGCATAATCTCACTGGAAGAGAAAAGGGAATTCCCGATATGGCTGCTGACCACGGAAGGTCCCAAATAATTGTGGGGAATTGATTAATAACATGATGAAGAGGTGTGACTCAATACATTTGTCTGTACATATAACACACATTGAAAGAATGACTAAGAAAGAGCACTACACATCCTTACGGCCTTACTTGTGTTACATCATAGTTGCGTGGAAACGCTATGTTGCCTTATCCCAGTTTTCCTGTGCAGCGCCAGCAAATTATAAAAGGCAGACCGCAAAATGTGGGTGACCTAAACTGAAGCTTCGGATGTGCTCTGACTTATTTCTAAACATGCTGCCTCATGTAGAAATTGTATAACGGCTTCCCTTGTTGGAAAACATGTCTTTGGACATGTTGTTAGAGTTAAAACATGATCTGAGGGAAGCTCTGTCAGTTAGAAGTCTTGAGGGTAGTTACCATCAACGGTGCAGCAGAAACTTTGAGTGAAAACCTTGCACAGCAATAAAGTGATACATGCATGAATAATGCAGGGGCATTTAGTTGAGCGCTTAGGCAGTGAGGGAATCAAGATGTCCCTGGTGCCCTGAAGGATTCCAGTCTACTGAGCCAGCGTCTCTGGTCTAGAATAGACCAACACAGACCCAAAGGAGAATCCCAAATTACTACCAAGTCACTTACTCTTCCCTTCCTCTTAAGTGTATTTTGAATTATTCTTTGTGTTTGTTTGTTTGTTTGTTTGTTTTTTAATTGCTAAACACACTACTACTTTTGGACTCCCATCTGGTGGTGGTCTGAGCCTCAATGGCACCCTGTGCAAGGTGCCCATTTGGCGCCACCACACCACATCCCCCTTGCCAACCTACCACCAACTACCACACTGGATTGAACTTAAGATTTTCTTTAAAATATATTAAACTTATGGTTCATGAGTGGCTAGCACATTCACCTCTCAGTTCAAGTAGCAATTTTTTAAATTTTATTTTGGTGTATGTTGCCGACCTGCCAGCAATACAATGTAAAATAATAATAATAATAATTAGGCTGTTAACATATGAGTTTGTTGAAAATTCTTCATGATGTGCTATATTCTTTGCATACACCTATTAAATGGAGCAACAAAGATATAAAGTGTCCATAACTTATGAATATAAATTGTTCCAATTGTTCTTCTGGTGCAAAAGCATTTTTTAACTTATATGATGATAGAGTGTTTATAAAAGTATTGATTTACTCCACTAAATGCCATATAAGATTCTATATATATCAAATGTAACTTTCAGGCACTATATGTGCAATGCATGGCTTTGTGGCTACAAGAAAGAAAGAAAGTTATTTTTATTTTATTTTTATTTTTCAGTGTACCGTTTTCTACGGCCGCACATAATGCATTTGCCAGAAACCATGACTCACTTTGGGCTAGAGGAAGGATAAATACTGTATTTACAAACAACTATTCACACTCACATATAAACGAAAAGACAATTTTGAGTCTTCAGTTAACTAACATGCATGTTTTTGTCATGAGAAATAGTCGGAGTACCCAAAAAAAAAAAGAAGAAAACAACTAAGAGATTCCAACCTCACAACTCAGAACTGTGAAGCATATGTGCTAACCGCTTTACCACCATGCTGACTACTTCGGGACTATAAGAATCAAAATTGTTGTGGCAGACAGGGATCCACAAATCAACGTGATTTGGTGAGTTGGCAATAAGGTGTCAGAAATGTCATCCGTGGAAACAATATTTTATATTTCTCATTGATGTGAATATGACTTTTTTACAAAAGAAAAAGCAGCATTTTGATGAATTTTGACCATTATTAAAAATGCCGAATTAATGGCAGCTTCCACTCTCTCTAAGAGAAAGACACCACTTGGTTTCGTCATCCTCAGATAAGGTCTGAGCACACGAAGAGGCCGTGCGTAATTGCACAAACATCCGCTTATAGTTTTACTTTTAGGTCGGTCCAGAGGGAATTAGGATTTTAAATTAAGCCGGAAGTCTCTCAAGTGGAAGTGAGTGGGCAGAACTGCTGAGGAGATTTCATTTAGTCGTCTCAGATGACCAAAGAATCAGCTAATGGCTAATTAATTACTACACATATCCCAAGTCAAGTTGTGTGCTCCTCCTTGATATATGGTACATGCAGCCTTTGGCTTGCATTTAGCATTAGTCCTTATGGATAGAAAAGTAGCAAATGATCATGTTTTTTTGTTTTTTTAAGTTTAAAAGCATAGGACTAATCCCTATGAGCACTCCCTTTACCCAAGTGGTAAAATAAAAGCTGTATAACAAAATTGTTTTTGCTTTTGATCTGCTTTGATCATATGACATTCATGTTATACGATGTATGTTTTTAATGTCAACAAAGCCGCTGTTTACCAGCTTTGCCTTGACATTAAACCATTTGATTTCCATTGTTTCAATGCAAATGAGAGCAGGAAAGCGTCGCCTCCCCAACATATGCAACTCCTCATTTGCCGCCGCGCGGGGCCTGTGAACTCGGGCAGGGGGCGGGGTCGCTCCTCACATCGGCATGGTAATTCGCCAATCAGCCGAGTGACATGCGCGGCGAGAGAAGGGAGAGCGGCGCGCCTCTGACAGGGACATCAGTTTTACGAAACATTTCCTCCTCTGCACCTGAAAGCGCGGCATAATCACGGGCGGGGGCGATGCACCATGAAATGGAATGGCCGCCAAGATCTGGGGGAGTGGGCACAGTGCCGTGTCCACAGAAATTAGGGTCATTCTTTACCCAGAGATGCCAGTGTCAGGAGGAAATGCCCTGCAGGTCCGGGTCAGACAGTCACACAGGCAGCCTCATCACACCATTGCATGTCAAATATTTGACTTGAATGATGTGGAATGGAAATAGCTTGTTTATATTCAACAAAAGGCACAAAGAGTATGTTTTTGCCAGTAAACTCAAAGGGCACATAAGAGAGCAAGGTTTTTGTTTTGTTTTTTACAAATGAACCAAATGAAAGTAGAATACAACCGTTTCTCCGGCACTGGTTGACGAAAGCATTTCTCTGATACAAAATAAAGAGATTAGAAATAATCAACTCTAGGGTAAAACTGTCACTATCATAACATTTCCATAAAGTTGACAGGTTTATTTTAAAAGTGACTTTTTACAGTTATACAAAAATAAAAATAATGTAAATAGTACAGTTGAAGAATTATGTATAAACTGCATCTCAAACATCTCATTCTTACGTGTAGCCGAAGTGTAAAAACAAGTTAATCAATAGATGAGGTGGGTATTTACAGAAGCGTGGAAATGCCAATGTGGGGATAATTTTTTGACTGGCAAACTTGTTTGAACATATTTGCAAATACGCTCGAAGAGATTTGCAAATATGTATGATACAGAGATCCGGACCTCTCTGGCAGGAAAGTAGCGGCGCGTTAATGGACTGATGAGGTTGGATAAAACTAGCGTTTATCCGTAAACTTTCCGCCCAAGAGTATCGACAGTCCTTTACAAGTTAGTACAATCCGGATTGATTTCCCCTTTATTAAAAATGTGCAGTTTCACGAAAGGCTTGCTGTGTTATTGAACTAAATTAGCAACTTAGCATCTGCTGATCCGCCCGGCGCCGCCGTTATTTGATCTGCAAAAAGTATTCTATCTGCTGTTGGTCACTTATTAAATTCAACTGTGTAATATCTATAAAACAGTGGCAGCGCAAACAGACGAAACTGATTATTTCCCCCACATTTTGAGTGTGCTAGGAGGCTAGCTTCACGCCCATTTGCATCGGCTGGTTCAGCCACCATATACAAAGGGCCCGATCACGTCTTTCGCCTTCATTTGATAACCATAACTGATTCTTCAATCTTCCTCAAGTCCCTTTAAATATGCTATATAAATACGATTATTATTATTATTATTATTATGGTGATTAATATTGACTACGGAAAGGAAAGCCTTTTTGGTATATCAAACACTACACAAGGAATTCTAACCATCACCATGAAGTGTGTTTTTCAGCTTGTACCCCCCCAACCCCCCTCCCATAGGCTATGTGGATACTGAGACACATTTGAGCTTGTAGGGGAGCAAATGTGTGCCCAGCGAGATAAGGAAAGACCGCATTAATGGACTTTGCCTCCACAGAAAGTTCAATCTAGCCCAATAAATAAATAAAATAGCATGATCTGAATTCTGGAACCAGCAGCTTTCTCTATCTGCCAGATGTATCGCTGTTTCTCCAAGCAATCAAGAAGTAATTCCCTTTATCGGTCAACATGAATATTAAAGTTTTGTGCTTGAGGGATTGCTTGTATAATGCCCAACCGTCACCGGCACCTGTCAGGCATCGTGGAGGATGGTTGATGAGGTGCATGAGTGGCTTGCCGTTGCAATCGCACGGCTGGAGTGATACGGATGATGACGATGGCGGCTGGAGCTAAAGAGCAGGATTAGTGGGTGCGATTACAATCTTTGTCTTCAGGTGTTAGTTATCTCACACGTGTACATTTAAAAATCAGGGTGATGCTGGCGGAAACGCATAATGTTGTTGACACCCACTGCAAATGAGCGGTAAACAAAACAAACGTGTGTACTGAGCTATCTTAAATGACTTTAACGCTTATAAAATGTGTATTTCTCATGGCTGATGTCTAGCAGGAAATGAAGACAGAGAGAGTAGAGCACCATGGAAATGTGCAGATGTGAGGATAGGCAACGCTAATTTCATACGACTACCCATGTTAATATTCAAACATCTTGATAAACAAAAGGCACAAATGAAGATCTTGCCCATGAGGACAACACTAATGATTGTAATACCATCAAATGCTGAATAGGAATACTATAAATCTGGACACAATATCGCATATTAAAAAACAGATTATTTTTTTTCAAGATTTTTGAAAGTTTGAAAGGTCAATCTTCCAATTGAATTGTGTTTTTAAGATGAAAAAGTGTTTGCCATTATTAGCTACATTAAAAGTGTTCTGTGTTTCCCAGTTCGTCGTTTTACTGAAAGTATTAAATTATTCAGGACAGTTTTGTTTTATTACTTTGCTATTTGCCATGTGATGTAATTTAACATTCTGATTAACTCATTCACTGCCATTGACGGCTATAGACGTTAAAAATTCATTCAAACTATTTCTGTTAGTTTCCCTTTTTTTTTTCCACTTTTGTTAACAAGAGTATGAAAACCTGGAAGAAAATGTATTGTACATTTATAACAGATATACAATTTGTGATTAATCGTGAGTTAACTAGTGAAGTCATGTGATTAATTGCAATTTAAAAAATTAATTGCCTGATGCCCCTAATTAAAAAAAAGAAAGAAAATATTATTTAAAAATTAGGGGCGTCAGACGATTACATTTTTTAATTGTAATTAATCACATGACTTCAATAGTTAACACACGATTAATCACAAATCTTATATCCGTTATAAATGTACAATAAATTTTTTCAAGGTTTTCATACTCTTGTTAACAAAAGTGTGTGTGGGGGGGGGGGGGCAATGGCAGTGAAAGAGTTAAAGGGTGAGCACCTCAAAAGTTTAAATCCCTCCCTGATATGGATAGATGAAAACAAACGTATTTACAATTTGGACATTTCCACAAATTGGGACAAATAAGCACATTTGATAGTGAGAGCAGTATTAAGAGTATTAGCCATCATTGTATCCTCAGCTAATAGCAAACAAAAGACAGAAGCGATCAAGTCAAATGTCCTTGTGCAAAGCAAACTGCAGTGTTGACTTTGTCCTGTTGCCATGTTGGACGGTGTCCACACATCATACCCAAAGCCAGATGCTACAAGAAAGATAAGTGGATTGCACAGTAAAGGCCTGTCAGGGATCTTTTACAGTCATCCGGAATCTGTGGATTGTAGGGCGCAAATAGGCTTTTCCAGCAAAGTGATTTAGATTAGAATTGGGATTTTATTTAGCCTGTTTTATTATGGATTTTTTCACACTGACACAAACTTGGCTGAGCCTGCAGATACAAAACAAAACTGCTGGCAGCATCAAAGGTCTTCAGTGGCTTTTAGAGGCCCGAAACTGTAACATTAGCAACCTAGTTGGATGCGTTGCTTGTGAGGACTACAGTAAATCAGGACTGGAATGATTCCTAGGACATCATTAAGAAGACACAGATTAGGCTGCCTTGCTGAGAATAGAAAACAGAACAATCTTCACAAGTGAAAACTAGTATCAGGTTTTGCATATTGATTTTGACTTGCCCTGGCTTTTATTCTCGTAACGACGCATGGGACTTTATAATGAGCCTTTTAAAAGGAAAGAAAATTGTTAATTTACACCTTTTTCTGATTGGATGGTTTGGCTGCTGTTTGCTGCGCTTTATCAGAGTTTATTGCCCGCTGATTATTTTGTGGAATGACTCCCACGCAATAACACCACTGAAGCATTAAGTCAAGATAAAAGCAATCTAAATATGAGCATGCATGATAGCTATGCTAAATGCACCCAACTAATGGTTTCATTAAGGGTTAATGTAAATTCAAAATGCCTATTTACTCGAATTGTTCTTGCATATACAGAACATGACTGAAGAAAAATGCTCCACAGTGTTGCTCGGATTCATATTTGCTCTTTCAGAAAAGTAAGAACGGGCAAGTACGGGAATGACGTCTTCAGGCATTTTGTGAGTAGGGATCGTTTTAAAAATGTTGTCATGTGTATGCAGAGCTTCTTTTACTATTATTTTCAGGCCAACTTGCCCTAAGTGTCTCAGTGGCTGTCAGTCAGCTTCAAAGCAGTTATGCGTCGTGTCTTTCTGAACCTCCAAATCTTGACACTTCTATTCCAGCTGCACTGTTGGGACAGAGCGAGTAGTGTTTGTATTTGTGTGTGCGCCTGTGTGCGAACAGAGTGGGCAGTGTGCTTGGCTCTGCTGATTAACCCCTGGGCCAGGGCCGTTTTCCTCAGTCAGACAGATCGCCTTTCCCCGGTCCCGGCCTCTGTAATGGGAGCCGCTCCAACAAGCCACTTCAAAGAGAGACGGCCAGCAGGGATGTCAGGTTCACAGCCAGAGGGAGCAAGCGGAAAAGAGCGAGGGGAAGAGTGTGAAGGAGAAATAGTTTGTGGACATCTGTGCGTGTGTCTTGTGGAGATTGACCGTGGGGAATGTGTGTTTTTGTAAGGAGGGACAGCTGCATCTAGACCTTCTCGTTGTGGCACCCTTCTCCAAGTCAATGTGTTACAGTTGTATTTGAAAGGACGGCCGAAGGACATTGAGGTGATTCTTCAGTTTTTCAATCAGAACAATATACAGAACGACGAATGTTGAACACCTTTTTTAGGTTGCCCAATCTGGAGATACACATCAAACTCCAGAGTTTGATGTCATATGAAACTAGAATTTGACTAATGTTTTTTTTTCAGGGCTGATACCTATGCCGATTATTAGTAGTCAAGAGGCCGATAACGGATATTTGTAGTCTATATTCATTTTCGTTAAAAAGTGGGAAAAAATGTCAAAAAAAAATTAAGAAATACTTGACTCATCGAGTCAGCAGTAATAAGTTAATAATTTGTCCGATTTTTCATGTACAATTAATACCTTTAAAAACTAAAATTTCCACTTGCTGAAGATGACATCACCTGTGCTGAGGAAGTAGGTAACGACCAATCATGGCTCAGTTTGCTGACCAACCCCAGAAAACAGGTGAGCCATGATTGGCACTTAACTACTTCCTCAGCACAGGTGATGTCATCTTCGGTCGACAGTGTAAAAAAGTGTTTAAAAAAATAGTTTTTAAAGGTATTAATTGTACATGAAAAATAATGATGTTATCAAATTCATTCTAGACAAAATTTTTAACTTTTTACTGCTAAAAATGGCTTAATGAGTCAAGTATCCCTTTAAATGCCAATCTTGACTTTGTTATAATGTCTTTAAGCATTAATGCTTATCGAACTAATTTTCAAAATTTTCAAAATGTAGAAGTTTTTCCTTCTTTTTTTTTTTTAATCTTAGACAATATACTTACTTAAAAAAATGTTAAGGGAGCTTCCAAAGTTATCACTACATCGTAAAAAGTTCAATAGAAACTGGAAACACATTTCTTTGTTTTAATGTTGAACAAAAACTAAAGGTTCAGAAGGTTCCCAGGGTCAGCAGCATATCTTATAAAGTTAACTGATCATTTAAATAAATAGTTCCCTGAGATTAAAATGGTTTTAGCTTTACCTTTTATCGGCCGTCAGATTTTGAAAAAAGGCCGATACCTATATTCGTCAAAATGCCCAATATCGGCACCAATTATCGCTCTATCACTAAATGAAACCACGTGAAACATCGCAAGATGACTTTTTCTTGAAAATTATTTTGGCTTTTTTTTGCAACTAACAAAAGGACAACAAAACACACACACACAAAAAAACACTACTGGAAGAGAGGAATATGCAACACAGTAAGTCCACTAAGTTCACGTGATGAAGTTAGAGAACTTGTTGTGGGCGACTATGTTGAATATTCAACCCCAATACAGAGATTCACAAATAAATAGAAAAGAGAATACAACATAAGCAATAAACAAATGGAAATCTATGCCAATGAAGCAAGAATTAATAACACAAGTTGATGATCAGGGCCACAACAGGAGCGAGAAATGACTACAGATATAAACAAGAAAACAAAATCTTAACTACACATCTTTAGAACGAAGACTAAGTATGAAAATACTAATATCATAACATGATGACGACAATATCGTAGCAATTTTAATATCACAATATCTCTATTATTGTTCCATCCTACCATGTATACAACCAAAATAAATCATTCATTCATTCATTACTGATGATCCTGTAGAACAGGTGTGGACAGGAGGCTCCGCCAATCCCAACAAAAAGGTGAATGAAAATAAGCAAACAAACAAAACAAACAAACAAACCAGAATTCCAGGCTTGCTGTCAAAGCAGTAATAATACATAAAATTGTTTTTATCAAAGTCAATAGTTTTATTGTTTTTACTGTCAACTTAATTTGCATTTGTAGGACCATTAACAATGACAATTCCATCAATTTGACCCTGGCACAAATTATCCGTCCATTCCAATTCATTCAACCTTAGACGTTGCACTGTTATTTCCTTAGAAAGATTTTGTAATGTGTTCAACTAATTAATAACACCTTTGTAAACCCTTTATAAGCCTTCATAGAGGTTACCTTATTGTAAAGTATTCAAACTTGTTATAACAGAACTGTTCCTTTACGAATGGTCACTGGAGTAATTATGTAAAAATAAACAAGCATAATAAATAAATATAGCAAAAGTAGAATGGGCCACAGGAGAGCATAGAGCCCTGCCAAGTCCCGGCAATCTGAACTTGGATCTGAACAAAAACTGCACACCTTCATGGTAACAACATACAGCAAGTGCCACATTTGCTCAATTAGTATTGCTGTTCGTTTTCCGCAGAGACATTTTAAAAGACAGAAATGTTAAATAAATAAATAAGAATCTGCTCTACATTGTGGGGTAATATTGTTAATTTTTTTGAACATAGGTAAATGTATGTATTACAAGATGAAACCCCATCCAACAATGCCGTTTGAAAGTTGGACACGTGCGCTTGGCGATTAATGTCGCAGAGGGACACACCCCACGCAAATTCCATGAGGTGAGGCCAGTCCGGTTCGCCGTGGCGGAGGAGACAGGTCGAGGCGCTCTGTCGATCAGCCGACACTGTGCTGCCTTTTGTGGCTGAGAGACAATGAGAGAGCCAGGCAACCTGAACCTAACACAGGAAGCTCTTAAAGTGACACAAAACAAACTGCTGAGCTCTGGCATTTCCCCCCTGCTGAAAGACTATCTCCACTGTCATTAAAGGTGAACTCAATCATCTAATCTCCCCCTCCAAAGTCACTGCTCGCACCCCCACTCCGCTTTTTGCCCCCACTCCTTCCTGACTGTCCCAATAGCCTCTCAAGGTAGAGGTCACCAATGAAATGCCAGCAGATCTCAGGGGGGGTTAGAGGTCGTAGTAAAAAAAAAAAAATCTGTTGAGTATGATCATGTGTGGCCACCTGAAAGACAAAATCTGCACGTTTTGTTTTGAAGTACTTCCAAAAGATGAAACTTATATTATATTAAGTTTTCAAAACATTACTGAGCAAATATTTACACTACAAAAATAGCACACCATAAAAACAACATTATAAATAGTATGATTTTGTCTAAATATAGTGTTAATTTGTGGCCTCTTAATTAACCTAAAAGCCATTGTTTTTGCAGGAATTGAAAAAGAGACACAGAGAAAAATAATATATTTTGGATCCATTAAGTGAAATTGGACAAATTCCAGCAGCATTGAAAAAATTTGTTAGATTTTCATGCTGATTAAAACTGAAATCGGCAAAATTGGCATGTTGACTGCAAAATTGCAGTCAGTATAGTTCTACCACATCAAATTATTTCTCCATAGCTTACCCTCCAGGTAAGCAAATTTTGGAGAGTAAATATGACTCTATTTAGAGTGGGACCAATGTTTACACTTGGAAGAGAGTAAAATAAAGAATTGGAAAAAAATAAACGAATACAAGTCACTCAAGGGTTGAGGAACAAACTCACAACCTTCTGCGTGAGAGACTGCCACACCATCAATCCTTAAATCCAAGGGACCAAAAACATCGTTTTTAAGTCTCTTGGAGTTAGGAAGATTCCAGCTGACACGAGTGATATAACACACAGCAGGAGTTGTGTGGCTCAGGGAGTAGATTGGCTGTGTCCCAAGCAGAAGGCCGTCAGTTTGTTCCTCACCCCTTAAGTTGATTATTATAACCAGCAATAAAACGGCCTGTCATTGACGGATACCCATGCTTCGGTGAGTGCCTCCTACTACTATCCGAGAAGGACCGTCGGTACTGAACCCGATCGACAGACGCAATCCTGCGTCAGTCGATGCATCACAGTTGCCCAGGGATAATCACGGCTCAGCTTTTTGAATGTCACATGATCAAACTCAGCAGAAGATTGACCGACAACATTTATGGTATTACGCAATAACTAGCATGTAGCATGTGGCTTCAGAGTACTTAAAAATCGAAGGAATATGTGTGCATTTTTTTTTTGCTTTTCTTTAAGAATTGTTTTTTATTATTACCATTATACTTTATTTTAAAAAGGCCAGACTGAATTAGAGAAGATTAATACAAGAGCGGCCATAGCTCAGGGTGTAGAGACGGTCGTTCAGTAACCAGAAGGTCGGCTGTTTGATCCCCGCTCTCCCCATGTCCTGTAGCGTCGTGTCCTTGGGCAAGGCACTTCACACACATTGCCTCCAGTGCTACTCACACTGGTGTATGGAAGGTGCGAATGTTTGGTGGTGGTCGGAGGGTCCGTAGGCACACGCTGGCAGCCACGCTTCCGTCAGCCTGCCCCAGGGCAGCTGTGACTACTTAAGTAGCTTAACGCCAACACAGTGTGAATGTGTGAGGGCCTGAATAATGTATCCATTCCCTTGTAAAGTGTCTTTGAGTATCTAGAGAAGTGCTAAATAAATCTGATGCATTATTTGTCAGGGTTGGCAGTGGTTTTGGACCCAAGTGTGTGTGTGTGTGTGTGTGTGTGTGTGTGTGTGTGTGTGTGTGTGTGTGTGTGTGTGTGTGTGTGTGTGTGTGTGTGTGTGTGTGTGTGTGTGTGTGTGTGTGTGTGTGTGTGTGTGTGTGTGTGTGTGTGTGTTTGCCTTTGTGTATTATGAGGACATGTCACCTGAATACACGCAACACTGCGAGGACATTTTGAATTATGAGGACACAGCCCATGTCCTCATAATTCATTCAATGCAGAAGTGCTTCTAGGGCTGTAGAAGGCTTAAATCCAAAGTTTTAGCCAATGTCCTTGTAAACCATAATTACATGAATTTGTGTATTTTTGTGTATTTGATGACGCCCCCTGTAGGAAGGTCCTCGTAATGCACCACTTCATGAATTATTCACACCAGTGTATATTTCACAGCATTTGATTGGCTGACCGTCACCTGTCCCCACAATTACGCACATGTCCCCATAATTCCGTTTTTTCTCAAAATGCTGTGTATTGTGAATGTTTGTCTGTAGACGCAGAGCCTTTTTTTTTTTTGCAGCCACCAATTCCTAAGTAGATAAATTAAATAATGAAATACACTATGACATTTAATTATATATTTCAGCATTTAATTCTTGCAGTGGTTGTTTATTTGAAAATATACAATGGTTAACAGCTGTTTATCACATCACTTTGAACAGCTGGAGGCAGAGACAGAGAAACTGTCAGTGCCGTATATTGATTCATCATTTAACATCCCACCCTGCCTTTACAATGTAACATCTTTCTGTACACCAGTGGCCAAATGTTTTGAGAATGACATTGATTTTCTAAAAATCTCCAGTGCTGACTTATTATTATTGTTTTTTTATGATGGCAATTTGCATGTACTCCAGAATGTTATAGTGATTAGATGAATTGCAAAGTCCCTATTTGCCATGAAAATTAAAGTAATTTCCTTTAGTGACCTTACAAACTTTAAGTGAAGAAGGCTTCAGGGCACCCAAGAAAATCCAGCAAATGCCAGGACTATCTCCCAAAGTTGATTCAGCTGCGGGATAAGGACATCACCACCAGTGTAGAGCTTGCTCAGGAATGGCAGTAAGCAGGTATGAGTGCATCTACACCCATGGTGAGGGAGTAAGACTTTTGGAGGATGGCCTGGTGTGACCAGTGAAAAGGGGATTCCATAAATACAGACCAAAATAAGAAAAAAAGAGTTGAAGTTATTTTCTCTGATTAACCCCCTTTCCAAATGTTTGGGGCATCCGGAAAAATGCTTGTCTGGAGAAGAAAAGGTGAGCGCTACCATCAGTCCTGCTTCATGCCAAAAGGAAAGCATCATGTGACCATTCATTTGCAGGGTTGCTTCTCAGCCAAGGAATTGGGCTCGCTCACAATTTTGCCAAAAAACACATGCATCCATTACTAAAGTATAGTACTAAAACATCCTCGGACAGCAACTGTATGACAGCAGCAAGGTTATTTTATTTACTAAAGCAAAAAAACATTTTCGTTAATGAAAAAAAAAACCTTTTTAAAAAACTGAAACTGAAATCACATTTTATGATTACAAAATGATCTATAATTCTAGCAATAATATCCTTTGTTTTCGTCTGTGGTAATTCATTTAATATATGAGCCTTTGGGGTTCATTTTAAATGTGATCTATTTTTTTTTATTGACACTGTAAATCATAGAACAATAGCCACTCTTATCAACAAAGTTCATAATCCAACGACTGAACCAATTTGTTGATTTGAACGGGATTTATTATATTGCCCTGAGTACGGAAGTGACGTCATCTAGCAGCCCCGATAGAGAACCGCCCCCGGCTCTATTTACTTCACGAGATGTGATGGCGTGTAGCTGTGCTAATGAGGTAGGTTTGAAGCTCGAATTTTTCCTGTTGTTGTTGGTCGCTTGTGTACATTGCTCCCTCTTTCGCGAAAATGATTTATAATGCAAGTCCAGTGTAAGTGCAGCTAAGCTTACGTTAGCATACCTAACCATCTGTTGATTATGATGGATGCAGCTAATTATTTAGAATTGCTACGCTTCTGTTAGCGACGGTTAGCATAGCAGAGCTAACCGTCTGTTGAGTAAGATGAATGCTAATTGCAATTTTTAAGAGGAAAGCAATAACAGGCTGGTTTTTGATGTGAAAATATACAATGGCTTAGTATTACCAGTACAGTATAAATGAAGTATTGGTAAATTGCTGCATTTGTGTTTACTTAAATTTGTTCTTTCAATAGAAATATTTCAGTAAAGTCTGTTAGTGTTCATTACATTTAATTTATGCAAATATTTAGCAGAGCTGTGCTATCCACTGTATTTTATTTTCGTTGGCACATTTACTGCACACTGCACAGGCTATTATGGTACACTGTGACTTTCAGTGTACCATAATTACCATACCATAAACTTCAAGACATCTGCACCAAGTTACCTATCAAACTGATTGAAACTCATTTTTTTCTATAGCTTTAGATCATTATCTTCAGTGAGACATGTCAGTCATGAGGCCACAGAGGGCAAAAGTTAAACCCAAAGAAGAGGTAGCATACTTTTCATCCTTAGGTAAAGACAAGAATGGCTTCACCATAAAATATATTAATTAATTCAAAGGTGAGTATTGGTAAAATATTCTTTAGTATGGGTCTAGTTTTCATTATTGTTATAATGAAATATTTCTGTTGTATCCTTTTTTCTTTGTAAGGTCGAGGAGTGTTCAGTTCCTGCTCCTTTCAGAAGAGAGACTTTCCTACTGAATATCGAGGAGCAGTTCTAAGCAAACAGGAACGTGAAAACAGGCTGAGAGTGTATCATGATGCCCGGAAGGTTTTCATGTTTGAATTTCGCTACAATGGAAAAACACTATGGTATGTTTATATGGTGTGTTGTCACACTTAATTTTGTTTTTTTGGGGGGATATCGTGCAAGGTTTGACAAAACATAAAAGATTAATTAAAACTCAAAAGCAAAAGTACATTCTTTTCTCAATATAATTTTTTTATTTTTTTATTTCATTTTTTACAATATTGTGACTTGTTTTTTTATTTTACTTTTACAGTTATCGTGAGTATCGCTAACCTCACAATATCATGTTAATTATCATATCGTGATTTCTTATGACATTTGGATATTGTGTCATACATGTGACATACTAGAATTACTGGTCGCACATTCATGATTACATGAAATTATATTATAGCAGTCTAGTCTTAGTAAGAATTTAATTGTATTGGTATTTTTCTATTCATCTGCCCCAGGTTTCCACTGAAGCACAACCTGATGAAGACACAGCTATCAGACTGCGCCAAAGTTGACCAGGTGACTAGATTTCTTTTTGAATGTTGTTGAAATCAGTTTTCCGAAGCAAGACATTAGTGGAGGGTGGAGATACTAGGGCTGCACAATATGTGGAAAATATCTTGCCGCACGAATGACTCATGCAATATGTGTATTGCAAAGACGTGCAACAAATGAATATTGGATTAATTGTATACTTTAGTCTGAGGCTAAGCGATATGGCCAAAAAATAAAATAAAAAGTATTTTAAACCAACCATCCAGCATTCTGCCACCACTTGTGCAAAATTACAACTCACAATAACATCTGGATGTAACAGAACATAACAACAGCTTTTAATAATCCAGAAGACAAAATACATTTCACGATTTAGCAAATTTTCAACGATTCAATTTAAATTTAATTTATTCAATTAATTTGATTTATTGCCAGGCCCTACTTGAGTCTGAATTTGACCAATCAGAGACAACATTAATTGCGCATCGCCATACAAGAGAATTGTATCGAGGAGCATTACTAACAAAAAATAACTTATTTGGATAAGACTAGATCACAATGAGCATGATTATTTTTCTGCACGTACGTGTATTTCTTTAATTAGATTATATAGATATATATATTAGGTCCATGTTCAATGTCAAAATAATCTCCATCACTGTATAAAACACCCATGTCGCATGTTTTGTCAATACTGTGCAGACCTCACAGGTGCATAGTCTTCACAATGTCGTAGTTGTGAATAACTGACACTCTGAGGACAGTGTATTTACACACTGCGAATGTAAAATAAGTTTTCAGGGGTTTGGAGTTACACATACAGTCCTCATAATTCATACTCTGGTATGGACACTCTGAGGACTGTGTATTTTCTATTAATTGTTTCATTGTGAAAAATAGACGTCACCAATTTACACAAACCACTAGTGCTGACGGATTATTTATTTTTCAAATAGCAAATAAAATGTATTTGCATTCACAATACTTTAACCTATTCATTGTTCTTTATGTACTGTAACTGTGTAAATGCACAGGTACAGTCGTGTTACTAAGAATTTAATTTTATATGTATTTTTCTCTTCATGTGTACCAGGTTTCAAATGAAGCACAACCTGAAGACATAGCTAAAGATGTAGCTGTCACAGACCAAGTTGACCAGGTGACTAGATTTGTTTTTGAATGTTGATGTTGAAATACATTTTTCAGAAGCAAGACGTAGCACAATATATAAAAAAATATTTTGTCGCACGAATGGCTCATGCATATACTGTATGTATGTATACAGTATATGTGTATTGCAAAGACATGCAACAAATGAATATTGGATTGTATACTTTAGTCTGACTTTGACCAATCAGAGACTACCTTAATTGCGCATCGCCATACAAGAGAACCGTATTGAGGGGCATTACTAACAAAAAATAACTTATTTGTATAAGACTAGATCACAATAAGCATGCTTATTTTTCCGCATTAACGTGTATTTCTTTCTTTGGATTATAAAGATTTCTCT